>NC_133619.1:364317220-364617220 GCF_048593235.1 Sminthopsis crassicaudata | reverse complement strand
ATATGTAATTGGAAAAATATTATTGAGAAAAAAATAAAGGTATTGGAGTAGAGGAAAAAGTCTTTTTAAAAAAAAGGTATCATTTTGACAAATGTGGAGGTTTAGAGAGGGAAGGAGCAGGGAGACCAATTATACTCCTGCCAAGTTGAGGTGAGACAGTAGTGAGATAGTAGAAGGAAACAGTATGCAGGAGTAATGTGGAGATAGAACTAACAGGATGACTTGTGGTACTTGAATAGTAGTATAAGAGTTGATTACACATGTAGCAAGATTGATGTAGTGTTTATAAAGAGTGTCTGCTTTATCTATATAACAGCAGTGATGTCACATGTTTTTAAGACCAATATATGTGTTTTGCATTATGCTCCTTTGTGATTAGTTATATATATCATGGAACTCTTCTACTATTCCTGAAATATCAGAAGTCAACTTAATCAATGGAAAAATAGTTTTGTTTTATGTTTTTTTTATTCACTTACCACATTGAATTTTTGTTCTAGTGTCATTTGTATGCATGTCATATTTCTTTTTACTAAATTAAAAGTTTCTGAGGACAGGGACCATATTTTTTCATTTATGTAAACTCTAAAGTGTCTAGCATACTATGTTATCCATAGTAGGCACTCATTAAATATTGACAAAGTTATACCAAACATGAGATTAAATTAAGTTTACCATGTCAGGGCTTGCTTTTGAATTCTTCAGATCCCAAACTGTTAATGATATATTTTGAGGTTAATATTGCCTACAAATTACTTGGCATATTTTTTCTTGTAAGTGAAGTCATTCAAAGTCACAACTATTCAGAAATGTACAAATATTTTTATCCAATTTGAAACCTAATGGCTACTTCTATAGTTGTAGTCACTAAATAAAAATATTTCATCTTTAATTTGACAGATTTTTTTTAATAATTAAAATGAATCACATTTATTGTATAACCAGTATAGATCAAATCTCATTAGAGTAAGTTCCAAGGGACTGTCCTAATTATTTAATTGTGCTATAATACATTTGCCCTGAGTCCTGCTGGAACTATTAGCTAAAGGTTGGAAGTCTTTTTAGACAGATATTTTTATTGCAGTATAGGACTCAATTTAACTTAATTAGCACCATTATTTTAAACAATGACATTTGGCCCTTAACTTTTCATCTTGTAAACTTTATATGAAATATGTTAATCTTATTCTAATGACATGATTGTGTCTTCAAGAATACACCAGAACTTTAATAGTTGCTTATATAAATAATTTATTTCACTAAACAAGCTATAGAACTCTTATCTTAGTGACATTATCTACTGAAATTCTGAAAAAAAAAATAGAATAAATTTCTGCTTAACATTTTCTATAAAATAAAAACTGTTTTCAACAGTAATTGGGCAAGTTATTTTACTTGAAAATATATATATATATATATATGTGTGTGTGTGTGTGTATATATATATATATTTATATTTATATTTATATATATTTGGCTTTTTAACTTCCTAGAAGTATATTTTACTGTCTATAAAGAAAGAGGATAAGAATGTATCCACACAGCAGAAAAAGAGTGCCATGGTCAAAAAATAGATCTTATCACACTGCAAAGTCACAGATACAATGTGGTATTTTTTTCTCTGAAATTTCCACACACAACAGGAAATATAGACAGCAAACTTGAGTGGGTGGGTCCCTGAGGTTAAAACTGTTAATAAAATAAATACCTGAAATTTACTTTAGATACAAAAGAGTTCAAATTATGATAGTAACAGAGTCATAAAGAATCTCGAATCTCCACATGTAAGGTGAGTGTTTTGTTTTTTTCAAATGAATCTTTATGCCCCCAAGGGAAACAAAAACTGTTTTAATCCCTGACTGGTAATTGAATGTTCTTATATAGTACAATTAGTAGGTTACTTAACATTTATTATGAAGTTCAAATAAGTATTGATTTTGTGCATTTTAAGGCATTGACCTGTCCATTTTATTTAAGAGTATAAGATAGTATTTTTTCTTTTCACTGTGACAAATTTAACATAATTATGAATGGAGAAAGGAGACATGTAAAAGTGAGATGTAAAGATAGAAACAAGATTGGACAATAGTTTGGATATATAAGGAAAGTATCATTGATTAAGAATGACACTAAGATTGTGAGCGTGGATGCCTCGGAAAGATGATGGTGTCTTGTATAAGAAAACTACTAAATTTAGAAGAAGTGGGAATGATTTTGGCTGGATCCAATAAATTTTGTTTTGGATATTTTCAGTTTGAAATGGCCTGTAGAACATTTAATTCAAGAGGTCTGAGAGATAGTTGATGTTTTGAGAATTAGAGCTCTGGAAAGATATCATTTACATAGAATGATAATTGAATTTGTTGGATTTGACAAGGTGTTCTTACCCTATTTGTTTTTATATAATTTGGTGCAATCCTTAAACAATCTAGTGACATTTTTGTATCCTGAATAATCATTTTAAATGCATAATACAAACTATGATGGATTACAAGAAAAATGAATTATGTTGAAATAAGATAATTTTTTTTAAGTTCTTGGAACGCAGCTTAAGTAAGGAGAATAAGGTCCAGAACAAAGCCTTTTAGCCTTTGATTAGTGTAAATCAGCTAGATGAAGAGCCAACAAAAGAGATTGAGAAAGTATAGGCACTTTAGAAGAACCAGTCAAAGTTTTAAGTGTCACGGGAAACTAGAGAGAAAGGAATCCAGCAGGCACAGTGTTAGATAAGGTCAGACTCTAAAGAGAAGTCAAAATAGATGAGAACTGTGAAAATAGCATTATAGTTCATAGTTATGAGGTCATCAATAACTTTCATAGAAAGTATTTTTCAGGTAATTGGAATCAGAAGTGAAATTTAGTGAGAAGGAAGGATATAGAAACCAAGTATAGAAATTGCTTTCTTAAGAAGTTTAACCAAACATGGGAGGAGAAATAAAAATATGGCTATTAGACATGGTCAGACTGAAAGCTTTTTTGTTTTGTTTTGTTTTGTTTTTTAATAAGGTCTTAAGACCTGGCTAATTTTTGTAGATGGAGAGAGACTGGATTAGTGAGAGAATGGGGAAAGTAGAAGGGAGCAATCTGTTGCAGTAGATGGAATGGAATGAGATTAATCATGTATGTAGAGGTGTTTAAACAGTATCATATATTGATTTAAGTTAAATTTAGCATTGGGAGAGGCAGGAGAAATAAGACATTATGAAATTTATATGAGAATTTTATTTTTACTGATTAAGGAAATAAAACACTTTGAGAGATAAAAGATCAAGGGTATGATTGTCCCATTTTGTATCTGGGTGAAGTAGATGAGTGGGTAATGGAAGTTGAAAAGATTAAAAAGTTTTGGGTTATAAGGGAAAATATTTGGAGCCCAAGAAATAAAAGTGGCTTGGATTTTCAATAAATGACAAATGTAGATAAGGATAACTTAAAAAAGAGGAGAGCTTAATAATTGAGAACCTGAAGATCCCCAGTGGAGACCAAAATATTCTGATTCCCAGGTTGGGGCCAGAGAGTTAGGGTATGAAAGAAGGTATAACCAATACTGGAAAGGATGGCTAGGGAAATATTTTCTAGGAGAATAGAATTTCTTTGAATTCCAGAAGGTGAAAGGAACATGCAAGGATGAGGCATAAAAATTAAGGGGTCTTTAATTTTGAACATAGTAGAAGCACTAAGCAAATCTGAATTAAAGGATTTTTCAAAGTTTGCCAAGGAAAGAGAGATAAGTTATATTATCATGAAGATTTGATGTAATTGGTATTGAAAAGATGGAGATAGAATGAAATTTTGCTAAATATTGGAGAATGAGTAGCTGATGAAAGCAGGTGAAATGAATGTTCTAAATCAGATTATAATTTGAAAATTTTAGTATTCCTCTTAACTTCAAAATTTAATGAGAAGTTTCTCTTTTAAGCACTGTATTCATTTAGTCAACTTAATTTCACATTTACAGTTAGCATTACTTCTCTAGTATAAGGTATAAATTGACAATAGAGGTGTTAAATTTTTTTTATCAGTGCTTTTCTTAATGATAATGATTTATCAAAAGAAAAACTGGTGATGACTAATCTGTTCTTGATTTTTTTTTATTCCTATGAAATCATATCCCATAAGAAAATATTTTTCTTTTTGTTTTTAATTTTTTGATGGTACTTAATCTCTTTACATGTATGTATTTGAAAAAATTAAGTACATACATGTAAAGAGATTTCAACATTCACCTTTGTAAGCACTTGTGGGCCAGATTTTTCTCCCTCTCCTCTTCTCTTCCTCTTTCCCAAGATATCAAACAATCTGAAAAAGGTTAAACACATGTAATTCTTTTAAACATATTTCCATGTTCATCATTCTAAGCAAAAAAAAAAAAAAAATCAAAAGGGGAAAAAAACCAAGCAGACAATAACAGTAGCAAAAGGTAAAAATTATGTTTTGATCCACATTCAGTCTTCATAATTCTCTCTGAATATGAATGGTACTTTCCATCGCAAATCTATTGAAATTGCCTTTAATTACCTTATTGTTGAAAAGAGCCACGTCTATCACGTTTGATCATCATATAATCTTGTTTTACAATGTACAATGTTCTCTTGGTTTTGCTCATTTATTCCAGGCTTTTCTGAAATCAGCCTGCTCGTTATTTCTTATAGAATTATAATATTCCTTTATATTCATACCATAACTTATTCAGCCATTCTCCAACTGAGAGGCATTCATTCAATTTCCAGTTCCTTGACACAATGGATAGGACTACTACAAATATTTTTGCACATGTGGTTCCTTTTCCCTCCTTAAGATCTCTTTAGGAAATACCCAGTAGAGACACTGCTGGATCAAAGGATATATAGTTTGATAGCCCTTTGGACATAGTTCCAAATTGCTCTCAGAACTCCACCAAAAATGCAGTTTTCCCACATCCCCTCCAACATTCTTATCAAGTATATTATATTTCAGGAAACAAAAAAGATTATTGATTTTGGCCTTAAGAATCAGATGTCATATTTATTTAGCAGACATAATCTTGTTTTAAATTATAGCTTTTTATTTTCAAAATATATACATGTATAATTTTTAATATTCATCCCTACAAAACTCTGTGTTCTAATTTTTTCCCTTACTCCCTCCCCCAGTTGGCAAGTGATCCAATATATGTTAAACACGTGCAATTCCTCATTACATATTTCCACAAATAACATGCTGCATAAGAAAAATCAGATCAAAAAGGGAAAAATTGAGAAAGTGCAAACAACAAAAAGAGTGAAAATACTATGTTGTGGTTCACATTCAGTTCTCACTGTCCTCTCTTTGAGTGCAGGTGGCTCTCTTGATCACAAGACCATTGGAACTGGTCTGAATCACCTCTTTGTTGATGAGAGCCAGGTCCATCAAAATTGATAATCATAATCTTGCTGATGCCATGTATAATGATCTCTTGATTCTGCTCATTTCACTCAGCATCAGTTCACATAAGTCTCTCCAGGCCTCTCTGAAATCATCCTGTTGGTCATTTCTTACAGAACAATAATATTCCATAACATTTATATACCATAATTTGTTCAGCCATTCTCCCAATTGATGGGCATCCATTCAGTTTCCAGTTACTAACCATTACAAAAAGAGCTGCCACAAACATTTTTGCACATATGGGTCCCTTCCCTACTTTAAGATCTCTGGGATGTAAGCCCAATAGAAATACTGTTGGGTCAAAGGGTATACATAGTTTGATAACATTTTGAGCATAGTTCCAAATTGCTCTCCAGAATGGTTGGATCCATTCACAGTTCCACCAACAATGTATCAGTGTCCCAGTTTTCCCACATCCCCTCCAATATTCAGCATTATTTTTTCCTGTCATCCTGGCCAATCTGAGAGTTGAATAGTGGTATCTCAAAATTGTCTTAATTTGCATTTCTCTGATTAATAATTATTTGGAGCACTTTTCATGTGACTAGAAATAGTTTCAGTTTCATCTGAAAATTGTCTATTCATATCATTTGACCATTAATCAATTGGAGAATGGTTTGATTGCTTATAAATTTGAGTCAATTTTCTATATATTTTGGAAATGAGGCTTTTATCAGAACCTTTGAATGTAAAAAATGTATTCCCAGTTTATTGCTTTCCTTCTAATCTTGTCTGCCTTAGTTTTGTTTGTACAAAACCTTTTTAACTTAATATAATCAAAATTACCTATTTTGTGATCAATAATGATCTGTAGTTCTTTTTTGGTTACATATTCCTTCCTCTTCCACAAGTCTGAGAGGTAAACTATTCTATGTTCTTCTAATTTTTAAATTACAGAATGTTTTTAAAATATTTTTTAAACCCAAATTTACCGACCCAGATTAAGATTGCTCAAGGATATATTCTATTATATGAAAAGATGGCACAAAATTGTCAAAATATGTCAAAGGGATCATGGTAAAAGCTTTAGGCACAAAGTGGAATTTAGTTGAGATACTACTGGGAGATAGAAGTGAGGAGGGAAAAAATTAAAGGCACTGAGGGCAACAAGTGACAATGTATAAGTTAGGGAGATGTCTTCCTTCATGAATAATAAAGAGGCCAGTGTCACTCAATCATTAAGTATATGAAAGGGAATAAGGCATATGGAGACAGGAAAGATAGGAAGAATTCTGATTATGAAGGACTTTAAAAAGCTAAATAGTTTTTTTTTTTAATAATAGTTTTTTATTTTCAAAATACATGCAAAGGTAGTTTTCAACATTCATCCTTGCAAAACCTCATGTTCCAAATTTTTTTCCCTCCCTTCCCTCCATCCTCTTCCTCTACTACAAGCGTAATCCTAGACAATAAGTAATTTAATAGTTAAATGTGTGTAGTTCTTCTATACATATTTCCACATTTATCATGCTGCACAAGAAAAATCAGATTAAAAAGAAAGAAAAGGTACACAACAAAAAAATGAAAATAAATATGTTGTAATTCACATTCAGTCCCCATAATCCTCTTTCTGGATGCTGAAGGCTCTCTCTTTCATAAATCTTTTGGAATTGGCCTACATATCTCATTGTTGAAAAGAGCTACGTCCATCACATTTGATCACCACATAATCTTGCTCTTGTAGTGTTCAATTGATCTCCTGGTTCTACTCACTTCACTTAACATCAGTTCATGTAAGTCTCTCCAGGCCTCTCTAAAATCATCCTGCTCATCATTTCTTATAGAATAATAGCATTCCATTATATTCATATACTATAACCAGCATTCCCCAACTGATGGGCATCCACTTGCTTTCCAGTTTCTTGCCTATACAAAAAGGGCTACCACAAACATTTTTGCACATGTGGGTCTTTTTCCCTGATACAGGTCCAGTAAAGACACTGCGGGATCAAAAGGTACACTTTGGGCATAATTCCAAATTGCTCTCCAGAATGGTTGGATAAGTTCACAATTCCATTAACAATGTGTTAGGGTCCCAGTTTTCCCACATTCCCTCCATCATTCATCATTATCTTTTCCTGTCATCTTACTTAATATCAGAGATATGTAGTGGTACTTCAAAGTTGTCTTAATTTGCATTTATCTAAATGGCTTTTATTTCTTCATATGACAATTTTATTTTTATATCCTTTGACTTTCTCGATTGGAAAATGGCTTGTATTTTTAGAAATCTAAGACAATTCCATATATATTAGAAATGAGGTCTTTATCAGAATCTTTGGGTGTAAAAAAGTTTTTCCCAGTTTTCTACTTTTCTTCTAATCTTGGCTGCATTGTTTTTCTTTGTATAAAAGCTTTTTAACTTAATATAATCAAAATTATCCATTTTACATTTCATAATGTTTTCTAGTTCTTCTTTGACCATAAATTCCTTCCTTCTCCATAGATCTGAGAGGTAGGCTATACTTTGTTTTCCTAATTTGCTTATTGTATTACCCTTTATGTCTAAATCATTAATCCATTTTTACCTTATCTTGGTATAGGGTTAAACAGGTTTTTAGATTTACCCTAGAAATAATAGGAAATCACTTATTTATTGAGTTATTTTATTAGTTTATTGAGTTAAATGACATGGTCAGACCTATACTTTTGAAAAATCATTTTGAATCTGAGTGGAATGGGAAAAAACTTGGAAAAAGGAGATCAACTATGAGGCTCTTATAACTGTACAGTTTTAAGGTAATAAGAACCTGATCCAGGATGATAACTGTTAAAGGAGAGAAGAGAGTATATGTGAAATACTATAAAGTTAGAATCTACAGACATTGGTAAAGAATGACTTAATGGAGAAGTATGTGAGAGAGTGAAGAAATGAGGATCTGAACCTTAGTAAATGGAAGGATGATAGTGCTCTCAACCGTAATAAGAAAGAGAGGTGAAGGTTGGAGATAGGTGAGAATAATGAGTTCAGTTATAAATTTATTGAATTTAAAATGTCTATAGGACATCCTGCTTAAGATATCCTTATAGGCAGTTGGGTTTGAAGAGATTAAGTGTAGATAAGTAAATTTGATCACAATTTGCTTTGAAATGATTATTAAATACATGGGAACTAAGGAGATCACCAGGCAAAATGAACATTATAAAGAGAAAAGAGAAGGCAAGCCAGAAATGAACTTTCGGAGGTATCTACATTAGTAGGCATAATATAGTTGATGATCTAAAAAAAACTAGGTGTAGAATCAAGGAAGAGAGATTGTTGTCACAAAACCTAGAGAGACTTAGAAACACCAAGTGTGAATCCCTGGAGATAGCTGGATTTGGCTGGAGTCTCAGCAAGAACCACAGTCACCTCCCGGACTGCGTGTAGAGTTGGAGGGGTCTGTGTCCAGGAGCACTGAGGGAACCTTGGCTAGTTAGGAAAGCCAAGCCCAGCTGTGCTGCAGAAATGTCATCCTGTATGAAAAGGAATTGGCACTCCCAGTAAGTGCAGAAACAATGGGACAAAGTTGTTGCTGACTATGGGCATTTACAAGAGGGGGGGAGTTTTAGGGTTCTAGGTCAGAGGGGAGAGATTGAAGTGAAGCTAGAGACACATTCCCCTACCTCACCATTAGAGGTACTTACACTAATACTTGTCATTTTAAAGAAAATGAACCAGCAAAGAAAGAATTGAACCATAGAGAAGACCAGGGTTCATCTTAGGAGAACATTGAAGTAACAAATATAACAGAATATGAAATATCTTAAGAAAAACAACAGTTCTGAAGAACAGATCAAGAAGAAAAAATAAAAAAATTAATTGGACTACCTGAAAGCTGTGACCAAAAAAAGAACTTTGACACAATAATGCAAGAAATAATCCAAGAAAATTTTCCTGGAGTGATAGTACAGGAGGAAAAATTAGAAATTTTTAAAAATTGACTGATCGCAATCTCAAAGAGACCCTTTTGAAAAAAACAGTAGTATTATTGCCAAATTTTGAAATCCCCATGTCAAAGAGAAAAATTTGCAAGAAACAAGAAAAAAAAATTCAAATATGCTGGAAATGCAATTAAAATTGTGTGGGACTTAATATAAGCAGCCATAATAAAAGACCACCGGTTCTGGAATCATATATATCAGCAACCAAAAGACCTAGGCCAGTGGCCAGAAATATATCCAACAAAATTATGCATAATATTGAATGGGAAAAAAACAGACATTCAACAAACTTGAAGATTTTCAAAACTTTCAATCAAACTCAATAGAAAATTTAACATAAGAGCTAATACCAAAGAACAATTTCAAGAAACTTAACATGGAGAAATTGCTTTATGGTTTTTTGGCAAGAAAATATTTGCCATTTATCTAAGATTGACATCAGCAATTAGGAAGCTCAAAAGAAAGATTAGGGCAGAGTTAACTAAAAAATAACGATTATATTATATAAATGAAGTGCTGAGGAAGCAAAGAGGCATTAGAAGGGAAAGGAGGGCTTATAGTTCAGAGTTAAATAGTTAGGCAATATTACTTTTATGCCAAGAAATAAGGTGAGAAGATGGCTGAAGTGGAAAGGAAAGGGTGGGGGAAGAAGACAAAGGAAGGATCTATGAGTGAAGGGAGGTTAAATAATAGCAAGGCAAGTTAAAGAGTACAAAAATCAGGAGTAAAATTTATTAAGGAAAAAGTATGCCTAGTAATCATAAATCTTAGACAAAGTTAAACTTAACGATTCAATCAAGAGAGAAAACACATTATATGTCAGCCATAGTAATATTATTTTAGATGCACATTTATAAATGGGTAAATGCACGTCTGTGTGTGTGTGGTTAAGCATATGTATTTGTTATGTTATTCTATGTGTATGTGTGTGTGTATCTCTAGATACATGGTGGGGGGAAATACATAACTATACCCTGCTTGAAAGGGGAAAAAAATAAAGTTAAAAAAGGGCACAGCAGATAACAAAAGAACAGCCTACAAGAAAGCAAAGACACTTGTGAATATAATTTCTTTTACTATTATATATCCTTTCTTGAACTGGTAATTTATTGTTATATATTTTGAATTCTCCCTGATGTTCTCCTGTGCACATGGCAGTGTTCTATTTTGTTTTCCTTTTCTGCTTTTTTCTGTTTTTTTTAACTAATTAGAATAATAATTAAAAAACCTAGAGAGAAGAAAGTATCAGAGAGAAGAGGGTGATTTGAAAGTATCAAAGAGGTTGGAGAAAGGTCCAGACAGATCAAGACTGAGAAAAGGCCATTAGGTTTGTGATAAAAGATGTTTCTCTTGAATTATGATTTTAGAAGATAGGCTAAAGAGACTTGAGTGAAAGGAAAGGATGTGAAAACACTAATTGTATGTAGGCAGACTTCTCTAGTAGTTTAGCCATGAAAGAAGAGAGTAGAAAACAATTACTTATTTGGATGGTTAAATCTAATGAAGTGTTTTGTTTTGTTTTGTTTTCCCCCCAAGAATAAGTGAATGCAGCAAGGAAATAGCCAGTGAACAAGGAATTATGAAATGAGAATATCTTATTCAGGTAGAAAGGTTTACCTTTCCAAGTAGAAGGGCCATTTCTTCATGGAGATATGTGAAAGAGAGGAAAGTGGGAAAAGATAGCTGAAGGTGGGGAAAGAGATCTTAGAGAATGGTTTAAACTTGTGAAGCAAGTTTCTTAGCTGAGAGAGTAAAGGGAAAGGGAATCATATTTAGAGGAAGGATGAAAAGGTTTGGAAAAGCCTTTTTAGTGAAAAGGGGTAGAGAATCATAATTGGAATTAGGTGACTTAAATTCGTAGTGTACTACATGTTTTCCTTTTCTCTAGTTTGGTTCACCATGTGAATAGGAATAAAGGCACAAGATGTTGAGAGTAATCTAAAGTTAAGGTTTGGCAAGGCAAGATTGTTGATAGAAGAAGCAAGGAACTCAAAAAAAGAGGAAGATGTAGAGTTGAACTGATTTATCAACAGTTCAAAATGAAAATGGAGAAGAATATAATCAGTGCAAAGGGATGGCCTAGGAAAGAACTAGGGCTAGGGATGAGGTGGGAGGGAGTATAATAAGATGTCATAGTGAGTTACAAAGAATACTGTAAAATATATTGTAAAATACACTCATTTCTTGCATATAATTACTTAAGAGATTTCATTTACCTGAAAGAAATAACTATGATTTCATTTAAGATTTGATTAGGTAAACCAGGTCCTGTGTTATAATTTTAGCCATTTCCTATTATTTCTACAGATCTCCCAGTAAACCTTTGGCACGGAAATTGATGGATTGGGAAGTTGTGAGTAGGAATTCATTGTCTGATGAAAGATTAGAAACACAAAGTTTACCATCACGCTCTCCACCTGGAACACCAAATCAGTAAGTAAAACTTCAGGTTTGCATTAGTATGAGCCTCTTAAATAATGTTGTCAATGTTTTCCAACTCCCAAATGTACATTATATGTAGGACTATAAGCTAATCATACAGTATGCATAAATCATCTGTTCTGACTACATAGTTCCCATTCTGTTATCTTACCCTTTCCAATAAAATTGAGTTAACATAGTGGATTACCATTTAACCTACTACTGGATCCCAAGGCTTTACTTGATATAATTACAAGTTAGTGTTGTTGTCATATCCTGGCTCTTCTAGAGAAAGGGTCAGCTATAAGCAGTTCCTTTTATAGTAGAATACTGCCCCTGCTCAAAAGTGTTTCAAAATAATTAAAAATCTCTCTTTTTAAAAGCTTGGGAAATCTGACTTACACTCTTCAAATTAACCCAGTTCCTCACTTGTCTGCGTTATTACAAATTTTCTAAGATGAGTTTCTGCCCAGTGAAAACTAATCTTTGTTATCTTTTGTTCTCATACACACACACACACACACACAAACGTCACATCTGGATGAAGATCAAGCCATTGAAACTTCCTATAAAAACAACATTAAACAAATGTTTGAGCCACCATAAAGGAAAATGCTTATAGTTCTTCTAAAGAGAGGGTCACATATTCATATGTTAGATTCACTTAAAAAAATGAAGGATAGGAATGATGAGAGAGTAACTGAGCAAAATAATTTTGAAACTATATATATATATATATATAGATAGATAGATAGATAGATATAGATATAGATATTGATATCTATATCTATATATATATACATACACATATACATCTTGATTATGTAGAATCTTTTAAAAGAAAAGTTTTTAGTCTACACAGTTCAGAAAAAAAATGTGCAAAAGTTTTAATTTAAAAGTTTAAAAATTTTTATACAACTTTTATTTAGTCGCAACTCTGCATTTACACAAGAAGGAAACCGATTACGACCATCTTCAGTTGGACACTTGGTAGATCATATAGTCCACCCATCTCCAAGTGAAGTTTTTGTGAATCAGAGATCTCCATCGTCAACACAGGCTAATAGCATCATTCTGGAATCATCACCGTAAGCTTTTAATTTATTTAGTTTTTATAAGTGTTTTCTTATAAGTAATTTCTTCAACATTTCAAATTCCATAATTTAAGATAAGTAGAACTAAAATTGAATGTACCCAAATGTATGTCTTAATTTTTATATATATTGATATTTACAGAGACTATACCTCAT
Source organism: Sminthopsis crassicaudata (assembly GCF_048593235.1). Lineage (NCBI taxonomy): Eukaryota > Metazoa > Chordata > Mammalia > Dasyuromorphia > Dasyuridae > Sminthopsis > Sminthopsis crassicaudata. The sequence continues at coordinate 364,604,219 of NC_133619.1, read as the reverse complement.
ATGAATTTGTTTATCAAGGTTCCCATTAGTACAGAATTTTCTTATCATTTCATTGACTCAGATTATTGACTCAACACTTGCATATTTATTCTAAAACAATATCAGTAGCAGAAGAGAAAAGGGGAGAAAATATCTAGAGTAGAGGTAGTTCTCCTTTTTTTATAAGCACTGAAAAGTAAACAGTTATGTTAGAAAAAGTATTTTAGAGACAAAAAAATATGAGAAAATTGTCTTCCCCCTACAACTTCAAAAGAACTAATGAAGCAAAGTACTTAAAGTATATCTAGACTTTTCTATATGATGATAGAACCTTATATAGGCTGACTCATTACAAATACCTATTCAACTTACGGTACAATGTCACACCTATATATCACAAAATTTAAATACTAATTTACTGACATATATCATCAAAACAGACTAATCTTATTCTGGAATAACCATAAATTCTTAATCCATCTCAGTGAAAAAGAGTGCAGAAAAGGCCTTGAGGAAGAGAATAGAAAGGCTTGATTTGTAATTTAGGAATACATGTGGCAGGAATACGTTGTAACAGAATCAAGTTGGATGATAAGGGCAGAGAGACCAAATAGAAGATTTTTGTAACTATCCGGGAAAGATAAGTATTAACTTGGGGTGGAAACCAGACTTAAAACAATAGGGCAGTTATGTAAGTTTTGTATCAAGACTTCTTTTCTTTGTTCTCTATACTTTTTATCTCATCATTGGTTCAACTATGGCTCTATACATATAATGCTAATATTGGTATATCTGGTCTTGAATGTTTGTCATAAACTAAGGCCCAGCTGTATTTATCAGTTTATCTGGTTGTTCTGTGGGTATCTTAAACTCAGTGTTTCCAAATCAGAACTTATAACTCTTTTGCTTTTATTTCCAAACCCTCCCTTCTCTGCCTGATTTTCTCATTTCCATTAAGTACATCACCATCCTTTGAGAACTTTCAGTTTGCAACCTAGGAATCATACTCAGTTCTTCCCTTTCTTATACTCTGCATAATCTCTGAAAGCACCAAATAACATAATGCTGAAATAATTGAAGTATATGCCAATCAAATTTCAGGGAGATTTAGAAAGCAAAATTTTTATAGTTGGAGATCACAATGTTCACTTCCTCAGACCTAACTAAACAAATTACCAAAAAGTTCAACAATTGAGGTCAAGACCCAAAGTAAATTTGATTATATGCTACATATAATCAGAAATGCAGAAATAGTAAAGAGATCATTTTAATTACTGTAATGAAGTAAAAATTATAATCAGCAAAGATCATTTGAAGAAAGCATTCAAACTTAAATGGAAAGCAAAGAATTTAATCTTAAAACATGTTAGCAAAATGTAAATTTAATTCAACAAAATCTGTCACATTCTTAAGATTTTCAAAGTATTTTCTCTAGAACCTGATGTTTTCTCTCAATATGAATGCTATTATAAGACTAATGTGAGTTTTGTTTATTCAATTTTTAATCTAAAAATCAATCTTAACTTCAAATGAGAAGCATAATAATATAATAGAAAGAATTCTGGACATAGTCAAACCCTTACTCTGACATTAACTAGGTGACAGTGAAAAAGTTATTTTGATTCTCTGTTTCTTCAGCTATAAAGCGGGGATAATAATGCTCTACAGCAATGTTGTAATGATCAAAAGAAATAATAAATGTAAAAGCTTAAAGTGTTATATAATAAATTTTTATCACTAATTACTCCCTCAATGAAAAGCAATATCTTTGGGGGAAGGAATGGATATAATGACTTGCCCAGGGTCCCAGATATAGTAAGTATCTGAGACTGGATTTGACTCAGATCCTCCTGCCTCCATTGCTGTAGCCACTGCACCTTCTAAGTGCTCCAAGGAATTTCAAACATAACTAACGTTAGTATTAATTTAATACTCCAAGATTGTGTGCCACAGATTGGTTTTCTGTAGCATTCTATACATATTATTTTGAAGAACTCAAATACAGAATAAGAAACATGTAAATTTTATAGCATTGTAAATTTTCTGGAGAACAAAGTGTTTTTTATTTTCATCTTTGTATGCTAGGTGAAACCTAACATAACATTCCATGTAAATCCTTGTTGAATTGGGTTTAATTCCTTAAGGTTTATCCTTTTGCATAATCTGAAATGAATGCAAATGAATTATTACAATTATAGGATAATAAGCCAAACGGAGAATATCTAAATCATTTAGGTCAGGCCTGATGAAACCAGAAGCCAGTTCTTTTATGTGTCACCTAGTTTAATTTAAGGAAAGGCTGACTTGGATCAGGAGATCATTATATACTTCAATAACAATACTATATGATGATCAATCCTGATGGACATGGCCATCTTCAACAATGAGATGAACCAAATCAGTTCCAATTGAACAGTAATGAATTGAACCAACTACACTGAGCTAAAGAACTCTGGAAGATGACTATAAACCACTACATAGCATTTCCAATCCCTCTATTTTTGTCTGTATGCATTTTTTATTTTCTTCACAGGTTAATTGTACACTATTTCAAAGTCCAATTCTTCTTGTGCAGCAAAATAATTATATACATATACATATATACATATATGGACATATATACATATATTGTATTTAATATATACTTTAACATATTTAACATTGTTGGTCTACCTGCCATCTGGGAGAGGAGGTAGGGGGAAGGAAGGGAAAAATTGGAACAAAAAGTTTTGCAATTATCAATGCTGAAAAATTATCCATGCATATATCTTGTAAAGAAAAAGCTATAATATTAAAAAAAGAAAAAAAGAAAGAAAGAAAGAAAGAAAGAAAGAAAGAAAGAAAGAAAGAAAGAAAGAAAGAAAGAAAGAAAGAAAGAAAGAAAGAAAGTAAGTCTGACTTTACCTTTAACTCTAACACACGATTTCCTTTAGCATTTTCTCAGATCAGGAGCTAGAGAGCTGATGTAGATAAATTCATTTACTTTACTAACATTTATTAATGCTTATGTTATGAAAGTGCTCAATTCAATTAAATTTCAGTTCGTTTAGAAATTTTTAATTTTTTAAAAGGTATTTTAGATTTATGTGTAGTATCTTCAAAGGAATTCTAAATTGCCTTATAATAGCCATATTTACACAGTTTACAAAGTACTTTCTGCACAATCAAGAAAGAAGTAAGCAATAGTTAATACCTGATATTTAGATTTATAATTTAGAAAGTTGTTTTTTTTTTTTCCAACAACTTTGTGGTAAAGGTAGTGCAAGCACTATCCTTGTTTTACAGATAAAGAAACTGAGGCTGATAGAGTTTAAATGTATTGCTTGGTTTCATAGCTTATAAGTACCAAAACTAAGACTTCTTACTTAAAGTCTAGTTAGCTCAATCCATCATACCAGACTTCTTTATTGTTTTTGCGTGTTAATTTCAATCTTATGGTGTCTTCAGAAGTAAGGAAGTAGTTCTGCTTTTACAGATGAAAAAAATAAAGCTTTAAGTATTGTGATTAAGATCCCATGGCACACAAAGGATATGAACAGACAATTTTCAGACAAATTAAATCCATTTCTAGTCATATGAAAAAATGCTCTAAGTCACTATTAGAGAAATGCAAATTAAGATAGTTAACTCTAAGGTACAACTTCACAACTGTTATATTGACTAAGATGATGGGAAAAGATAATGTAAATGTTAGAGGGAATGTGGGAAAACTAGGACACTGTTGCATTGTTGGGCAGCTATTCTGGAGATCAATTTTAGACTATGACCAAAGGGCTGTAAAATTGTGCGTACCCTTTGATCTAGCAGTGTCTCTACTGGGTCTATATTCCAAAGTGATTTAAAAAAAAAAGAAAAGGAAAAAGGAACCCATATGTACAAAAATGTTTATGGCAGCCCTTTTTGTAGAGGCAAAAAACCAAGAAACCAAGTGGATGCCCATCAGTTGGGGAATAGCTGAATAAGTTATGGTATGTGAGTGTTGTGAAGTATTACTGTTCTATAGGAAATGATGAGCAGGCTGATTTTTTAAAAGCTTATAAAGATTTACATGAACTAATGTTAAAGTGAAGTGAGTAGAAGCAAGAGAAAGTTGTACTTGGCAACAAGATTATGTGATGATCAAGTGTGATGACCTTAGCTCTTTTCAGCAACTAGTTGATTTAAGGGAGTTATAATAAACTTGTGATAAAATGTGCCATCTGCATCTAGAGAAAGGACTATGGAGCCTGGGGATCAAAGCATAGTATTTTCACATTTTGTTATTGTTACGGTTTATTTTCTTGTTTTTTTTCTTTCAGTTTTCCCTTTTGATCTGATTTATTTTATTTTATTTTTTTTGCACAGCATGATGAATGTGGAAATAGTTTTAAAAGAATTGCACATAGTTAATCTGTATCAGATTGCTTGCTGTCTTAGAGAGGGAAATTTGGAACACAAGGCTGTGCAAAGGTAAATGTTGAAAACTATCTTTGCATGTATTTGGGAAAATAAAATACTACTGAAAATCATACGACACAAAAGTAGTAAAAATAAAAGGAGGACACAGGTCTTTGATTCCAGATTTAGTATTCTTTTCACTAGCTTATACTTCCTCCCTTTGCAATCTTTGCAAGCAATGGAAAAAGGAAATGGATGAAAAGGAAAGTCCACAGTTAACATTCATTTTTTTTTAGTTAACCAAAGAATCAGATATGTGATTTCTTGTTTTGCTTAAAGGTATTTATAGTAGATAGATTTGAGGAAACATTGCAATTATGATGATTGTCATATTCACTAGTTAATTCTAAATATTACTGAGATACCAAGTTGTCTTTTCCTTTCTTGTGTCTGGCTGTTTGAACAGCAGTTTTAGAATGTTTGTTTATAATTTATTGAAATAATCTACCACATGAATTAATGTGAAAATAATTGGTAAAGGTTTGTTTCAATAAAATCACACTAAAAATATTAACATACTCATATAATTATGTAAAAAAGATGCTTAGAAAGTCAAGGTATAGCTAAAATTCCACCTTTTTTTTTTTTTTTTTTTTTTTTTTTTTTTAAAGAAATTTCCATCTTTCTTTATACTCCTGCTTGTTCTAGTTAATCTTGCCTTTAGCTCTTTTGGTTTTTTGGTTTACATGCTGTCTCCCTCTTTAGAGCCAAAACGGTCTTTATTTTTCTTTGTATCCCCTGGAACTTATCATGATGCCTGGAGCTCTTAATAAATGTTTCTTGACTGTGATGCAAATCACTGAAAACCATAACCCTTAGAGCTGCTTTGACTGCAGACTAAACTGCTTCAACTGCTGTTATTTAAGCATTCATAAGGAAATTCAAGGCTGAATAGGCATCTATCTATAAAGGAGGGTGAGTTTTGCCCATTAATAGATTGTCAGCTATCACAGTTCATTATGTTAATATATTATAGTACATTACAGTATTGCATATATTTTTACAGAGAGAAAACCCAAATATTAAAGCCTTGGACAATTTGAACCATTTTAGAATTTTTTTTCTTTTATATCTCAACCTTTCTTAAAATCAAAAGTTATTAGTTAATAAGGTACATAATACCTCCTTGTCTATAATCTTCATAGTGTAGGTAAATATTGTATAACATCTTTAGAGTCCTATTTAACTCAAATAAAATAATATTTCATCTTAACCATAGGAATGCACTAGATACATATTAATTAACCAGCATATAGATGCTTGTTGGAAATTACATTTGAGATCAGAATGTTTAAAAATAAAGGAAATAGTCCTCCTAGTGTACCAACAAATAAAATGTAGTGATTTAATTTATGAAGAAGGGAATGGTTTCAGAAAAATCCTGGGAAAACTTTAGGACATGAGGTGAACAGTTTATGCAACAACAGCATTATAGTTAAACCCTCCTGAAAGACTTATTTGTAACTGTTACAAAGGTTTGATTTGTAGTTATTTTCAAGGGAAAAAAAAACTCTGAATTTAATGAACACCAATTAAAGAATATTTCCATCACTTTAAGAATTTTACTGCTTGTCTGTTTTCCCCTGAATTTCTATTCTGTCTTGTGGTTTTTAAAAATGAAGTTTTTTGAATTTTTTCCCCTTTCTCCACAAATCCCCTTTCTATCAATAAAAAGAGAAAAACACAGCATTTGTAACAAATAAGTGTTGTCAGACAAAGCAAAGACAAATAGATTCACCATGTCCCAAAATTTAATTTATACTGCATTTTGGGTCCACACCTCTGTTAAAGAAGGGAGTAGCTGGCACAACTTATCAAAGGCTAATCACTGCATCATTGCATTGCTCAGAATTCTTAAATCTTTCCAATTTGTATTTGATTTAACAATTAAAAATCATTTCATTTTCAGCTCAGAATTCTTTCCCTCCTATCTATTCTTTCTCTGTATTGAAAAAATAAGAACCTTTATTCTAACTAAATTACAAATTTAAATGTACTTAGATGGTTTATAGCATCTTTTTTCTTTCTAGTACTGTGTACTGATTTTTGTGTAGCATATTTATCCATAAATATAAAATATCTCTTCACATATTTTTTTACTGAGATACTTGCTGACATAATTTGTTAGATATTACTATGGTTTGAACTATAGAGACCTAGATTTAAATCCAATTTTAGATTGACCAATATTCTCAAACGATTCTTGGCTCTTTTCCAAGTGGGAACTTGAACTTATCTTTAATCCTAATGTTCCCTTGATCTTACTGTCCAACTGTATTATTGTCATCTTGAGGAGCTCTATGATGCTATACTTCCTCCCATTCCCACTGTCTGTGAGTCTTAGATTCTTTGTGTTATATTTTGCATAGTTAGCCATTTCTGATACTGAGTATTAGGAGTCCTAGATTATGAAACTTACAACCACAGAGAGTAAAGAGGAGAAGAAAAAAAAGCCACTGTTATAATAGTAGCTTATCAAGTTAATTTCGGAGCTGCCAAGTCTTCAGAAAACCTTGTCATGTGTTGTGTTTTTTGCTCAAGGGGAATTTCATTTTTGGCTTTTATGTGTCTTTTATACTCTTGTATTTTATTGGCCTTGGAAATATAAATTAACTCAGCACTGAATTTGCTATGTATACTTTTGTATTTTTGTATTTCATATAAATGAACTTATATTGACAAGATAAAATTTGAAAGACTCTCTACTAGCCTTGTCTAAGACATGAGGTTAAATATAAATAAATAGAATCAGTCAAAGGCAAATAAAGACAGTGGATAAATAAAGCTCTAGGTTTCCTATCTAAAAGGCCCAAATTTAAATCCAATTTTATATTGCCTAGATTGGATTCAGATAATCACATTTAATATCTATGTGACCCTGGACAAGTCACTCTAAATCGATCTGTGTCAATTTACTCAATTTAAAATATAATTTAACATGACAGTACCTACCTTCCAGAGTGGTTGCCAGGATCCAAAGAGGTATTTGTAAAGCATTTAATACCATACCTGATACATACTAGGCACTTGGTTTCATTTCTTTCTTCTTTTATTAGTCTTTTATTACAGGAAAATATCTCAAAGTAAAAGGTGTTTTAAAAAAACAAATTCTTTTCCAAGGACTATTTTATTAATGAATTCCCAAAATGTGAATAACTATAGCTTAAATTGAAATTAATTTCAATTCTTTACCTACAGGGAGCCTAACTAAAGTGCTGTTCTTTAAAATATATTTAAGGAAAAAAAAACCCATAAAATAAAACTGAATGTTTTATAATTAAAGTAATCATTCTTAACCCAGAGAAGCAATATGGAAATTCACTTCCTTCTTTTCATTAAAAAGGAGTACTCTGGGTGTGAAATGTAGTGCCAATCAGTTGGGAAATGGCCAGATTATGTTATATATGAATGAAATGGCATACTATTAGCAATATGGAGTCAGGTCAGGTACATTAAGGGAAATTGTATTAATCTTAGAAAGAAGACATTAGCATTAAGGGGAACTGAGAAGAACTTGCAACGAGTGGTGTTTTAGCTGAAATATGAAGGCAGAGAGGAAAGCCAGGAGTCAGAAATGAGCAGGAGATTCCAGGCATTAAGTAACTACTGTTTGCCAGGCATTGTAGTGAGCCCTTCAGATACAAAGAAACTCCAGAGACAGTCCCTGTTCTCAGGAACTCACAGTTTAAGGGGGGAAGACAACATGTAAAAGGAAGCTGAAAAGTGATGAGGAGGAGGTAAGAGTACTTGGTCCAGGGGAATAATAGAGTCCTGCAGTTAGGGTAAGAAATAATCTAAGGAGATATGAGTTACTAAACTGAATTCAATCTTGAAGAATTATGAATTTCTGGAGATCATTAAATTCAGGTCAGAACTAGAACCAACCAGAAGGAGAAAAGGGCCACAGAGACAGAGGAGAAGAATAAAGAATAAGAAAACTGGAAACTAGGAAGGAACCAGAGTATAAAGAAAGGTCTTTAAAATCCAACAGGGTTGTCTTTTTGATCCTGGTTGTAATAGTGCACCATTGGAGTTTATTTAATGTGAGCCTGATGTAATCAAACCTGTACTTTGGGAAGATCATTCTGATAGCTGAATGGAAGATGGACTGGAATGAGGAGAGACTTTAGACAAGGAGGATATCTAAAAATCTATTGCAGCACTTCCAGGCTTGAGGTAATAAAGGTAATGGTGATGTCAGAAAATAGGAGCATATATGAGAGATATAAAGATGAAATACCCAGAATTTGGCAAGAGATTATGGTTTTTCAGGGAGAGAGAGGAGTGAAGGAAGCAAGTAGTTTCAGAGAAACCTAGGAATGTTTGAATACATTTTTATGAATAAAGACAAACAACTTTGAAAGAACTCTGGTCAATCCAGTGATCTATCATGATTCTTAAGAACTGATTTTGAACTCTGTTGTATCCTTTCTGATAGAGAGATGATGGTTTTAAAGATGGACATTTGTGGCTTGTTTTGGTTTTTCCTTCTCCCCCCTTGCCCACTGCCTATAAGATTACTATAAATACATCGACCAGCCACCAGGCCCTTATAAATGACCTCCCTCTCCAAATTGTATAAATCAGAGATTTCTTCTTTCTACTGGCCAGCTTGTCCCTTTGCTCTTCAAAATGGGGGACAGAGAACTCCCAACTCCATCTTCTGAAATAAGAACTCACTATTTGACAAAAATTGCTGGGAAAACTGGAAAACAATATTTCAGAAACTCAGCATAAATCTACATCTTACACCCCATATTAAAATTAATAGATGATTTGGGTATAAAGGACGATACCATACACAAATTAGGAGAACAAGGGATAATTTAACTATCAGATCTTTGAAGAAGGGAGGAATTTATGGCCAAAGAAGAAGTAGAAAAACATTAAGAAAGGCAAAATGGATAACTTGGATTACATTGAATTAAAAAGGTTTTCCAGAAACAAGATTAAAAGGGAAATATAAGGGCAGCTAGGTGGTGCAGTGAATAGAGCACCAGCTCTAAAGTGAGGAGGACCTGAGTTCAAATTTGAACTTACCACTTCCTAGCTGTGTGACTCTGGGCAAGTCACTTAACCCCAATCCCCACCCCCCCCAAAAAAGGGAAATACAAAGCTGGGGGGAAGTCTTTATAGCTAGTATTTCTAATAAAGGTCTTATTTCTAAAATATTTAAAAAACTATGTCAAATTTATAAGAATATACCTTTTTTCCCCAATTGATAAATTGATAACTATTTTTAAAATGACCTAAATCACTATTGATTAGAAAATTGCACATTAAAACAACTTTGAGGTACCAACTCATACTTTTCAGTTTGGCTAAGATGACAGGAATGGCTAATAATAAATATTGGAAGGGATTTGGGGAAAATGGGACACTAATGCATTGTTGGTGGAGTTGTGAAACAATCCAACCATTCTGGAGAGCAATTTGGAAATATGTCCCAAAGGGCTATCAAAGTATGCATATCCTTTAGCCCAGCGGTGCCATTATGGGGACTGAATTCCAAGAACATCATAAAGGAGGGAAAAGGACTTACATGTGCAAAAATGTTTGTAGCAGCTCTTGTTGTGGCAACAAAGAATTAGAAAAGGAATGGATGCCCATCAATTGGGGAATGGCTGAGCAAGCTGTGGTACATGAAGGTAAATAAAAAATGATGAACAAGTTGATTGCAGTTTATAGAACTTATACAAAAATTGACCATGTATTAGGGCATAAAAAAACCCTCAAAGTCAAATGCAGAAAGGCAGAAATAATAAATGCTTTTTTTTTCCTGATCATGATGCAATAAAAATCATATGCAATATAAGGCCAGGAGAAAATAGATCAAAAGTTAATTGGAAATTAAATAATCTAATCCTAAAGAATGAATGGATGAAACAGCAAATCATAGACACAATCAATCAGTAATTTCATCCAAAAGAGTGACAATAATGAGACAACATACCAGAATTTTGGGGATAGAGCCAAAGCGGTTGTAAGGGGAAATTTTATATTTCTATATGCTTACTTGCATAAAATAGAGAAAGAGATCAGTGAATTGGACTTACAACTAAAAAAGCTAGAAAAAGAACAAATTAAAAACTCTCAATTAAATACCAAATTTGAAATTCTGAAAATAAAAGGGGAGATTAATAAAATTGAAAATAAGAAAACTATTGAATTAATAAATAAAACTAAGAGTTGGTTTTATGAAAAAAACAACAAAATAGATAAACCTTTAGTTAATTTGATTAGAAAAAGGAAAGAAGAAAATCAAATTGTTAGTCTCAAAAATTAAAAGGGAGAACTTTCCACCAAAAAAGAGGAAATTAGAGCAATAATTAGGATTTATTTTGTCCAACCATATGCCAATATTTTATTATTTAATTTAAATTAAAATAAATTAATGCCGATAATAATCTAAATGAACTGGAGGAATATCTACAAAAATATAAATTGCCTAGGTTAACAGAAGAGGAAATAAGTTAAATAGTCCCATTTTAGAAAAAGAAATAGAACAAGCTATTAATCAACTCCCTAAGAAAAAATCCCCAGGGCCAGGTGGATTTACCTATGGATTTTACCAAACATTCAAAGAACAATTAATTCCAATACTGTATAAGCTATTTGAAAAAATAGGGATAGAAGGAGTCCTACCAAATTCCTTTTATGACACAGAAATGATGCTGATAGCTAAACTAGATAGGTGAAAACAGAAAGAAAATTATATATTAATGAATATTGATGCAAAAATCTTAAATAAAATATTAGCAATGAGATTACTGAAAGTCATCCCCAGGATAATACACTATGATCAAGTAGGATTTATACCAGCAATGCAGAGCTTGGTTCTATATTAGGAAAACTATCAACATAATCCACTATATCAATAACCAAACAACAAAAGTCATATGATTATTTGAATAGATGCAGAAAAAGCATTTGATAAAGTCCAACACCCATTCCTTTTAAAAAGACTAGAGTATAGGAATAAATGGACTTTTCCTTAAGATGAACAAGCCAATTTAGAAAGGCCTGGAAAGATTTACATGAACTGATATGAGCAAAACAAGCAGAACCAGGAATACATTGGTGTACACAATACAGTATACATAATATCAAGAATGTGCAATGATCAACTATGAAAGGCTTGGTTCTTCTCAGTCTTTCAGTGATCCAAAGGCATTCAAATAGACTTTGGACAGAAAATGCCATCTACATCCAAAAAAAGAACAAGAACTAAGGATAGAGAATGTAAATCAACACATGCTATATTCACTTGTTGGGTTTTTTTTTTTCTGTCTCCCATGATTTTCCCTTTTGCTCTGATTTTTCTCTCCCAACATAATTTGTAAAACAATGTACATTAAAAATAAATAAACTAAAATAAATTGGGGAGAAGGGGACTCACTTCCCTCCTCCCCCCTTAGTATCTTTATTCCCTGTTAGCAGGTAGCCAAACAAAGCATTTGCCACATACCTCTCTTCCTAGGGCCAGAACTCTCGTGTCCCCCCCCACTTCTTTTACACTCCAGACCTCATCTTAGAATTTAGGCTCTGTTACCCCAGAGTGATACAGTAACTTCAGTTTCTGTCACCAAGGTTACCTTAGAGATTGTACTCTCTACTCTCCTTCTTCACTTCCCATGTTCCTCCCTCCAAGACTATAGAGGCCAAGCCCCGGGCTAGGTTGAGGATAACAAGCCTGTATGTAACAAAACCAACCATACAGACAGTCCCATTTCCTGAGTTTGGAGTAGGCTCTCCTGGAGGGGAGAAGGGAAGCCAGGCCACATTTTCTGTGAATTGAGCAAGAATTGAGCCATGACAGTCTGCTTACCAACAACTCTCCCTCCTTCCCTCACATGTCGTCCTGCTTGCTGCTCTGAAATAGGTTAATAAAACAAGCCAAGTGCCTCCCAAACTGAGTAGATCACCATCCCTGAATCCTCCTCTCAGGCCTTCACCTCTAGACCAGAACCGCAAGGAAACCTATCTTATTCGGGACATATACCATCCTTTGCCTCCAGTTAGAGGAGGCAAACGTTTGGAAAGCGTTTTAGAGAGGTTTACAGAATGAACAGATTCCTATGTAAATATTATTTTTATACTTTTTGCACTGTAAGGAAATTACTGTAACATTTGTACATTGTCTGAATGAAGATGTACATTTATATCTGGGATGTACTCAAGATGACATACGGTTTTTAAAAAGTTCTGTTTTGGCTGACTATGCTTATTTGTTACAGGCATTTTGTTTTTCTTTTAAATTGGAAACTAGAATGAAAAGGAGAGAAAATAAATGCTTGTAATTGAAAAACAAAATGAGAAAAGAAACTGTTGGAATTGGGATTTACTTGTTTTGAGAGTTAGAGAGTTTTAATTGTGATTCAGAAGAGAATTGTCACTTGTGATAGCTGAAGAAAAGACTAAAGAAAAAGGTTCAAGACAACTTACAAGAAAACTTGAGTTTAACCTAATTTATATTGCAAAGAAACATGAATTCTTGGAAAGAGGTTTTAATTGGTATCCTAAGAGAATGAAATATTAAGACTCTTTTTTCAGAATTGAGAAGTTGGCCATTTTGATGGTTAAAGTTGACTTTGTGATCTTTATTACAGCTGAGTAAATTATTATTTTTATCTTTTTTTCTTATTGTTGTACTGCTAAAAGTATAATAATAAGAAAAGAAAAAAAGTGATCAGTGTACTTGTTTTGCTGAAATCCTTTTTCCCCTTGATAATGGGTAAGGAAGAGGAAGACATGGGTTCATAAATGAATGTGATATTAATATAAAAGAAATTTCAAAAACTTTTGAAAATAAATTTTTTAAAATAAAATTTTTTAATTGAAAATACTTTACTTCCTTTTTTAATGAATTATATAGACCTATTTAGGTAGTTAGCTATGCATCAAAGAAATTCCTTTTTTAGGGCTCAGTTTCTTGGTCCTACCTTCACTTTTTTAGTAGTCTTTAACCTCCTTTTTTCATTAGAGTGCCCCCTCCCCCTTCTAACTCTCTCCACTAACTTGCTCTTCCCAAGTACACAATGTCTCCTTACCCTATTACACTTGACAGATTTTTTTTACATTGACCCCAAAATAGGAACTACTATTAGAATTGGCCTATTTAGTGATACTATTTTAAATCTATTATAATTCCCCATTATAATTTTTAGTTTGCCTATAAAACTCATCACTGGCTAAAGCAGACACAGATCTTTTATTTAAAGTAAGCAGCAGAATGACTACATGTTAAATGGAGAGATATAGCTTCTGTACAGATTATGCTGGTTTGTGAGTACCCTTTGAATATATATCTTAGAAACATAACTGTTTGAAAAAAAGTGTCATTTATTAGGGGGGCACATGTCAACATAACTGCTTAGGAATTTGAGACATGAAAATGTTTGAATTTAATTGCTTTGATGTGTTATACTGCAAGTCAGGGATTTGTTCTTAGAATTCAGGGTAACTAATTGGTCATTATATGTTTCTCTCTCTCTCTCTCTCTCTCTCTCTCTCTCTCTCTCTCTCTCTCTCTCTCTCTCTTCTCTCTGTACCTATAATTTCATTAGCATGAGAAATTTGTTGTAATTCCTCTGTGGCTTAAAGGTACGTTCTGTCAATGTCTCAGATAGCTCCGGAAGCAACTTCCCAATTGGTCATCATACTGTTAGTATGTGTCGAATGCAGAACTTAAACCCAGGTCATTGTGACTCCAAAATCATCCCTCTGTCCACTGTATAACATGGTTATCTCATTACTTTTTGTGATTTTTAATAAAAGAAAAATGGCATTAAGGGTGGTCAAGGGTGCCTTTGTTAGCTTTATGGAGGTGGTCCTAAAGTCTTCGTTCCCTATTTTAGTTCCTAACACTTAGATAATACTCTTTCACCCTGAGTACTGTAGTGCTGACTTGCTAACTTTACCTAAACAAATCAGGAATACTATATAAAATCAGAGTACAGAAGGCACAATGCTCGTTATGTTCTGCTATATTGATTTTTGTCCATCTATTCCATTTCTTGAGATCTTGTTCCATATCAAAGCCTGAACTGTTTACTTCCTTATTTCTTATATCTGTCTTGAATCATAATTTATGCTTTACCCTTGGATATCAGTAGCTTCCTCCCTAAATGTTAATTCCCATCCTGACTATCTGTGCCCCTCAGATTAGTGGTATCAAATTTAAAATAGAAACAAGGGTCACTAATCATATATGAAGAGCCCTCTGGGGGAAGCATATTGACTTAGAAATCACATATTAACATTATCTATATTATATTATATTTTTACTTACTGTATTATATTTATTTTTTATTTAATAGTTACTAATTACATTTTAGTCTGTTTTGGCCATGCTTGAGAGTATTTTGGGCCACGTAGAGCCTCCTGGCTATGTGTTTGACACTTCTGCTCTTGATTACTTATTGTCACTCTCAGTATTATTTTCCAAATTAGCCTAATTCTCTTAGATTCTTACTTGGTTCTAACCCTTAAGATAAACAGTACTGTAATAATAGCAAGATTATACAATGATCAATTCTGATGGACGTGGCTCTTTTTAATAGTGAAGTAATTCAGGCCAGTTCCAATGGACTTGTGATGGAAAGAGCCATCTGTACCCAGAAAGAAGATTGTAGGCACTGAACTGAGTATGAATCACAACATAGTATTTTTACCGTTTTGCTATTGTTTGCTTGCATATTGTTTTCTTTCTCATTTTTTTTCTTTTTGATCTGTATCTTTCTTGTGCAGTATGATAATTGTGGAAATATGTGTAGAAGAATTACACATATTTAACATATATTGGATTACTTCTCATTTAGGAGAGTAGGTAGGAAGAAGGGAGAGGAAAAAATCTGGAACACAAGGTTTTGCAAGGGTGACAGTTGAAAATTATCTATGCATGTTTTGAAAATAAAAAGCTTTAATTTAAAAAAAAAGATAAACAGTACCCACATGCTCAGTTTCTAATTAATTATTCTTCCCTTTTCTCCTGCCTGTCACTCTAAATTGGGGTGAGGGAACATTTGGCTCATGGGCCATATAAGGCCCACAGAATTGCTTGGTCTGGCCCTGCCAAGGCAACTGCAAGTGATAACAGTCTCCCATTGCTTGATTTCTTTTAAGTTGATATTTTTATTTGGCCCATGAATGACGTTATAAATTTCCAAATGGCCCTTAGCAGAAAAAATGTTTGTAGTTTAATATGCTTTTGGATAGATATTTCCAAATGTATTGATACTTCAGCTTACGAAGTTGGTCCTGCTTAAGTAGACATTGCAGAGGGCCTTGAAATGAATAAAATGAAAGATTGAATTTTATTTGGAAAATAATACAGTGCTTTCAACCATTTTACACAAACACCTAACTTTTTTTTAAAGCATCACTATTCTTTTAGTCATTTTTTATAACTGTTATCATATATGCCACAGTCTGAAGAATTAACATCATGAATGGCTCAAAGGATAATGGAAACTTATGCTTATGGTAGGTTCAAATAGTTTGTAGCCTGTTTTTAAAAAAATGTAAGACATTCCATAAAAGATAATATCTAAGAAATTATGATCAGGATTTAGAGCAAGAACAAGGTCTGATAAGTGGTAAATGAAGCATTGGTACTTATATTTTTAGCTTATTTTTTCTTTTCAATTAATAGGCATTCTTTTCTCTCTTAGTTTTATTGTTGCTGTATAAATTGTTCTGATTCTGTTCCCTTCACTTTCCTTCATTTCAAAGTCTTCCAGAGTTTCTCTTAACTCATCCCTTCTGTCATTTCTTATAGCATAATAATATTTTAATAAATTCATTCACTATAATTTGTTCAGCCATTTCTCAGTTGTTAGGCACCTTCTTAGTTTTCAGTTTTTGTGCTACAACAAAAATAACTGCTATAACTATATTTATACATTTGGGCCATTTTTTTTTCTTTATAGGCAGCTAAGTGACATAGTAGATTAGATACTGAGCTCACAATTTCAAACCCAGTTTTGGACACTTAAAAGATGAGTGACCTGTGCAGGTCACTGAATCTGTTTGTCTCAGGTACTTCAACTGTAAAATGGGAATCATATTGCATCTATCTCATAGGGTTATTATGAGGCTTTAATAAGCTATTTGTAAAGTACTTAAAATAATGTCTGGCACATAGTATGTACATAATAAATGTTTATTCTTTTCTCCTCCTTTCTCTTTCCCTTCCTTGGTAACTTTGGAGTAGTACCCGTGGAGTATTAAAACATACAGAGAATGATTTCCATGTGGGCCACCTGTGATGGAATGATAAAGGTCTGTGAATAAGTGAAGGATTGATGAGGATACTTGAATAAAAATCACTCAGACTGAGAAGATGTGGGTTGTTGAAAGGCTGTACCTTAGGAGAGAGAATATCTATTAGAGTGACCTTATGGTTCCATTGAAGTATTGAAGCATTAGAGTCCATGCCCACCTCTACTCCGACAAAGGCTTACCCTGGGAGTGGCCACCACCATAAACAGCCTCTATAGCCTCCATGTCCAGTGGCTGATGAATTGGAGAAAGTGCAGAGAGTCTTTATGTGCCAGGCTTGGTGTAGCTATGTTTAAAACTATGGCAAAGAGCAGAAATTGGCTTACCTGGGATAAGTAGTCATATTCAGTTTATGACAGAATTCAGCACAAAATGTAGGGACAAAAAATTAGTTTTGAGCTCTGTTTTATCCAGTTACTAGCCATTTTATTGTGGAAAAGTCACTTAACTGGTCTGGGTCTGTTTCTTTATTCTTAAAATCAGAAATGGGGTAGCTAGGTGGCACAGTGGATAGAGTGGATAGCTTTAGAGTCAGGAGGACCTGAATTCAAATTGGACCTCAGATACTTAACACTTCCTAGCTGTGGGACTTTGGGCAAGTCACTTAACCCCAATTGCCTCAGCAAAAATAAATAAATAAATACACAAATAATTATATAAATAAATCATGATTTCCACTCTTTACCTCATTATTGTCAGGAACTAAAACCTTTTAAAGGATCCAGGTACTTTTCAAATGTTAGCTTTAAATTTTTTTTAGTGAAGGTGTTGCTGCTTTAAGACCCTAAGATAACTATTTCCCTTTCTCCCTATTCAGCCTCTTTTTCCCCACCCATTTTCTCATACCCATCCTGAATTCTTGATCACTCAAATACACTCCTACTTAAGCTTTCTTGTTGCATATTTCTCTTCCCTACATATCTTGATCTTTGAACCTATCTATTCTTGACAAGTCTTCTTCCAATGTTCCTTGTTTAGATTCAATTTCTGAAATCCCTAAACCTACATACATATTTCTAAAGGTTGCCTATGTCTTCTAGCTTGATCTGGCATTCTAGACCCTCATCTTTATTCTGACCTCAGAATTCTTAGTTGCTCTCTTTCTTCCTTTTTGCAAACGAGTTCCCCAAAAATACTAATACTCTTCTGCTTAAGCAGAAGAAAATATGAGCAGCTAGATGGCACAGTGGATAGAGCTCTGGAGTCAGGAGGATCTGAATTCAACTTAGGCCTCAGACACTTAACACTTCCTAGCTGTGTGACCCTTGGGAAGTCACTCAACCCCAATGCTTCATGAAGAAAGAGAGAGGGAGGGGGAGAGGGAAAAGAGGAAGAAGGAATAAAAAGTAGTTCTGAAGGGAAGCTAGACTAGCTGGGAAATATACTATACTGTTAAAATTAATGTACATATTTTGTAAACTACATAGGAGGAGTTTATAATTTCATGATCTTAATGATGGACAGAAACAACTACACCCAGAGAAGGAACACTGCGAATTGAATGTAAAATATTAGCACTACTGTCTATCTACCCAGGTTATTTATACCTTCGGAATTCAATACTTAACGTGCAACAAGAAAATTGGATTTACACACATACATTATATATAGGTTATACTGTAACACATGTAAAATGTATGAGATTTCCTGTCATCTAGGGGAGGGAGTAGAGGGAGGGAGGGGAAAATCTGGAAAAATGAATACAAGGGATAATGTTATAAAAAAAAAATTACTCATGCATATATACTGTCAAAAATGTATAATTATAAAATTAATTTAAAAAAAAAAAGAATTGGATAGAAAAGGAGAGGTCAAATTAAATCAAACATTGGTCCTAATCATTAAAAAAAAAATTCATGATCTTTTATGTATATTACATTTTTAAATTTTTGTCAAGTTCATAATAAAGAAAATTTTAATTTTAAAAAATGAAGAAGGGGTAGCTAGATGGTGCAATAGATAAAGCATCAGCCCTAGAATCAGGAGGTTTGCCTAAGTTCAAATCCAGCCTCAAGACACTTAATAATTCTTTACCTGTGTGACCCTAGGCAAGTTACTTAACTTCTCCCCCCCCTAAAAAAAAAAGTGAAGAAAAAATTAAAGAAGACAAATCATTGGAAAGAAAAAAGCACTCTCAAAATTGCTCCAGATTTCATTCAAGACTCACTTCAAATTAGATCTGGAAAAGGTGATTCTCAATCTTCCTTGCTGCTACCTTCTATTTCACTACACACACACACACACACACACACACACATATAATTATCTTGCCTATTTGACTCAAGATTTTTTCCCTTAAAATATATTTTCATGTGGATTTACCTTGTATGTAAACTAATATGTAGAAGTCAGAATTTGACAGCAATGGATTTGATTAGATAAAGTAAAAAGTTAAAGAATTTTCATTTAGATAGTGCTGAATTATTATTCTGAAGTCATCTCTAATAAATATTGAAAATGTGTAAGTTTTCTTGTATGTTTTACCTTTAAAAAAAAACTTAATGCTTCTACTAAAAAAATTTTCAGGGAACTGTCTTCTCTCTCCCATTTTTTCCTTCTATATTCTAGATCTCAAGAGACTTCAGAAGATGGGCAGCCTCCTGCATTACCACCTAAACAATCTAAGAAAAATAGTTGGAACCAGATTCATTTCTCACATTCCCAGCAAGATCTGGACAACCATATTAATGAAACATTTGATGTTCCTGCTTCACCTGAAAAATCCACAGTCAGTTATTACTTGACATGTATTCATTTTATATTTTTATATATTGTTATTTGTTATTTGTATGTTAAAAATATATGGCATATCTTAAAAATGGATCTAACTACAGTACTGCTATTTCCTAACCATTTTATGGTACAGCCAAATTTTGGAAACTCTTGTTTACAGGTCTTATTCTTCCTATTGGATTTTAGGGTCTTTGAGGTCAGGACTATTATGTTTTTATACCTAGTATGTAAAATATTCCTAGCACATTGTAAGTACTTTATAAATCATTCAACAAACATTAAGCACTTTCTATGTTCTAGGTACTATTATGAGCACTGGAAATACAAAAGAAAGAAAAAACATAATCCTGATCATCAAGGAGCTCCAAATCAAATAAACAGGACAATGTACAATTAATTATGTACATACATATATTTATAAAGAAATAGAAGGTAATAGGAAGACTGAGAAAGGCTTTTCACAAATCTAATTTGAGCTGAGTCTTGAATAGAACCATAGAAATCAAAAGGCAAATTGAATGTAAATACCAATTCCATTCCAAATTAAAACTATACCTTTTCAATGGAATATAAATTTTTTTAATTAAGATACTTTAATAAAATTAACTTATAATTTTATTATAATCAATTAATTGATTAAAAACGCACTGGCAGACCTAGGTAAGTTCATATTGTAAAATTTACTCGAAATTTTCTAAATGCCTGAATCACTATATTTTGGGGACATGCTTTTTTATCTCAGAGCCTTTGGTGATTGTTAACTTTGGAATTTTAACAAGTAGCATTTTGTTGAGTTCTTTAGGCAGTTTTGGCTCATTATACATTAATAAATAAAGAGGGAAGCATATTCTTGAGTTTAAAGTTTCACTCTAATATCGGGGATCAGGAAAGATGGAAAGACAAGAAGATGGAAATTATGATCAAAGAGAGATAATAGTGAAAGGACAACAGGGCATGAGAAAAGGGTCAAGAATATCAAAGGTAGCATTTTCAGTCAATTCAATAAAAATTTAAACCCCTACTGTGTATAAGGGAACCAGTTAGGTGTTTTCAACAGCTTATATTCTAATAATACAACATATTATCATGAGCAAATAGCAGATATTTTGAGAAAGGAAAGAAAATGGTTTCTCCTAAGGCGGAAGGAGCATAGTAATATTAGCTGAACCTTGGAGTAACTTAAGTGTTTTAAGAGGCCAGGATGAGAAGAAAGTTTATCCCAGACCTGCAGGCTAGGCTGTATAAAAAATTTACAGAGAGAGGAAAACATTTTATTCAGCAAATATGCCAATTTGGTAAGTAAATTTAGTGGTGTAAATTAGAACTAGACTGTGAAGGATTTTCAGTGTCAGACTTTTTATTTTCTCTTAAGCCAATAAGGAACTACCGAACATATTTGAATAGGACAGGTCAATGCCTGTTTTAAAATTCCTTTGGCAGCAATGTAGAGAATGAATTGAGAATAGGAGAGACATTAACCAGATAGACTAGATGGAGTTATTGTCATAGTCTTTGGGAGATGTAAGATGCTGGTTGTCCAAGTATAGGAAAGAGGACAAAGGGGAAAGATAAGAGAGATTAAATCTACAAGGCTTTACTCTTGATTGGGATTAGGAAATGAATAAGAGAAGAGTCATGTATAACTGTGAAGTTGGGAGGGTGAAAGACTAGAAATATGGTGAGGTCTTTAGCAAAACAGAAAAGGAAATGGCAAACCATGCCATTATCTTTGCCAAGAAAACCCCAAAATGAAGCCATGAAGTGTTAGACAACTAAAATGACTGAACACCAACACCTTTATTAGAAAAATTTACTTTTGAAGGAGGTATGGTTTTATCTGAAAAGAAAGAAGTTCATTATAGACCTCTGCTATATTTAAAATGTGCATCTTAAAATATGTGATACATCCATTGGAGATAAATGGCAAATGGTTATCAGGAATTTTTAAGAGAACTTAGAGTTAAATATATAGATTTAGGATTAATTTATGTGTTTGATTTGTAGAACTTGAGATCATAAAGATCATAAAGAGAGGAAATATGAGAAGTCTGCTTGGGTTAGAACCTTCAGACATCCATGCTGACTAGGTAGAATAGTAATGATCTGGCATAGGAACCTGAGAAAAGGAATGCTGAAATAGGTAGAAAGAAAATCAAGAGAGTATTATTTCAGAAGCCCAGGAGGAGGAATACAGTGCTTGGCACATATTAGGCCCTTAATATATATTTGTTGATTCGCAATCAGATATATTGGTATATACATATATACATATAATCCTATTAAGAGAGATCACCAGTTTGCTGGTTGATCACTTGACCTCAGAAGTTCTAAGCTACAGTGAGCTTTACCTGTTGAGTGGGTGTCTACACTAATTTTGACATTAATTTCAGAATCTTTTGAGAGCAAAGGCTACCATATTTCCTAAGCAGGGTTGACCCAGCCAAGGTTGGAAATGGAATAGGTCCAAGTTTCCATACTAAGTCCAGAACTATCTCTTTCCACCCTAGATAAGAAAGGAAATTCAGCCCTTTAAAAACAACAGTCCTCTTCACTATCCTCCCATCTACTCACCCCTCACACCAAAAAAAGGGGAAGAATAAAAACCTTGTTGATTAATTGAATGATGGGATCTCTAGGCCAAAGAAATATAAATAGTCACTTGTAAATTCAAAGGAAATTACATAATTTCTTTTCTTTTTTTAATTAGCCCAATGGTGGTATTCCTCAGGATAATCTTGTTCTGATAAAAATGAAACCTGATGAGAATGGAAGGTTTGGATTCAATGTAAAGGTAATTGAATTAGCTTATCTTTATGTTAAGAAATTTTTCTCTCTCATAAATTTGACACTAACTTTTAATACATTTTCTAAGGGTGGATATGATCAGAAGATGCCTGTGATAGTTTCTCGTGTAGCTCCAGGAACACCAGTAAGTTCTTTATAAATTTTTCAGTTTCATGGGAGTTGTTTAAAAGTAATATTCTTTATCTGGATGTCTAATTATTTGGTTCTTTAGGTAAAGAAAATTAAACATTGTTTTCCCTTTAAATTCATCATTTAAAAATGGAAATGTTAATTTAACCTGTTACTGAAAAACATTCCTTAATTCTCCTTTAGTGTAAGTTTATTTTTAATTCATGTTGAATTTTGTCTCAATTTTCTGGCCATATCTTTGGCAAAATGAGTGTTTTGTTGCTATAACCCTTGAAGTAACAAAAAAGTAAGTCAGCTGTATTG
Organism: Sminthopsis crassicaudata; assembly: GCF_048593235.1. NCBI lineage: Eukaryota > Metazoa > Chordata > Mammalia > Dasyuromorphia > Dasyuridae > Sminthopsis > Sminthopsis crassicaudata. The sequence goes on along the minus strand of NC_133619.1, from coordinate 364,581,551 downwards.
AGCTCCAGGTTTTAATAAAAGCAAATTGAAATTTTTCATGTAAAATAATTTATTAGCATTACATTTATGAATTAGATGATTTTTTTCCTTTAAAATAAAAAACCACAATGGAAGTGAAAATAAATTAGAATATATTTGCCTTATATTTAACTCTTCATCATCTCAAGACAGATTGTACTCACTATAATTTATATTCACCAGGTCTTTTCAAATTCCTATATACATTGTTATCTGTTCTCCTTTAGTTTCTGATAAAGGCATGGCCTTCTTGTCAAGACCAACCCTTCTCCATGTACCACTGGTCTCATCTCTTCCATCAAATTGCCCTCAGTATTATCCCCTCTTTTTTTTCTAACCTAAAGTCTCTCCTTATCTATTTGTTCCTTTTCTGCTGCCCATAAATCCATCCAAGTGTTGTCTTTTCCTTAAAAACCTCAATAGATGTTGCCATCTCTGCCTTTCTTAGCCAACCTTTGGGAAAAAAAAAAAATCTATATTCAGTGCTTCTACTTCCCTTGTGCTCATAATTACTGCAATATGAATTCTAGACCTTATCATCATCTGAAACTGCTTTCTCCAAACTTACTAATACTCTTTTAATTAGCAAATCTAACATCCTTTTTTTTTTTTCCCCCTTTTACCTCTCTGAGCACTCTTGTCTCCATGGTTGATACTACATCTTCATATATGTCTTGCCCACTTACTGTGGGCCAAGAATGTGTTGGGCCCTTTTCTGTTTTCTCATGTATTCTGACCTGGTGAGCTCTTTAAACTATCATCTTAAATGTGGAAATATATATAGAAGAATTGTACATGGTTAACATGTTGGACTACATGTTGTCTTGGGAGAAGTTGGGAGGAAGAGAGAAACAGAAATTTGGAATACAAGGTTTTGCAAGAGTGAATGTTGAAAACTATCTTTGAAAATAAAAGGCTATTATTAAAAATTAATTAATTAATTAATTAATTAAGTTTTTATCTTATGCAGATGTCTCCCAAATCTACATGTCCAGCCCTCATCTTTCTCTTGAATGTCAGCCTTATATCAATAGCTGCCTTTGGAACACTTTGAACTAATTGTCACATAAATATCCCAAAACTAACATATTCAAAAGAGAAATTATTAGCTTTTCCCCAAAATCCACCCCATTCCAAAATTCCCTATTGAAGCCACTGTCATTTTTCCAGTCATCAAGATTTGCAAACTCAATGTCCTCCTGGCCTTCTCACTCTTCTGTAGCATGTCACTTGCCAAGTTTTATTGTTTCTTTTACTTTATGCAGCTAGGTGGCACAGTGGATAGAGTGTTTGACTTGAGTCAGAAGGATCTGAGTTCAAATATGACTTCAAACATTTGGTTTTTTGTTTGAACTTGGGCAAGTCACTTATTTGTTTGCCTTAGTTTTCTTATCTATAACAGGAGTATTGATAGCACCTATCACTGAGAGTTGTAGTGAGAATTAAATGAGATATTTGTAAAGCATTTAGTACAATGCCTGGCACTAAGTAGGCATTATTTAAATATTATCTTTTAAAATTATTATCATTATTGTTATTTATACTATATCTCTCACAAAAATCCTTTTCTTTCCACTCACTCAATGATCATAGTCACATTAGTTTATATCCTTGTTATCTCTCACCTAAGACTTAGAGTAGTTTGTTTTTTCATTTCCCTGCCTCAGGTTTCTTCTCACATAAATCTCCCTTTTACTCTAATACCAAAGTGATTTTCCAGAAATACGATAATGACTATGTTGTCCCACAACTCCATAGACTCCAGTGACTGACTCCCTTTTACCTTTACAAATATAAACTCTTCTGTTTGGCATGTGAAACTCTTCAAAACTTGATCCATTTCTAATTGTCTTATGCATCATTTTATTTTATTCTACAATGAACAGGATTTTTTTATTCCTTCTTAATGAACTTTTTAAATTAAAATATTTTAGTATTAATTAAATTTAGCTTAATTTAGGAAAGAATGTTCACCAAGGGGCAGCTAGGTGGCACAGTGGATAGAGCACCAGCCTTGAATTCAGGAGAACCTGAGTTCATATCTGGTCTCAGACACTTAACACTTCCTAGCTGTGTGATCCTGGGCAAGTAATTTAACCCCAGCCTCAGGGGGGGCGGGGTGGGGGGAGAGTGTTCATCTAGCAGCAGTCTGACAGAGAGGAACTCACTTGCTTTAGGATTGTGCAGTTTGTGTAGCAGCTGAGACATGAATTAGCCATTTGTACTATTAAATAAGGATCACAGGGGGAATTTAATGTATATGGCAAGCTAGAGAAACTGAACTATTTCCCAGGTGGATACTTCCTATATCATATATTCACTGTGGCATGACTTTGATTATTTAGTTTTGAAATATTATGACTTTCTTAAACATATATATGTATTCCATTTAAAAAAGAAAATCACATTTAAAAGCCAAATACAAATTATATTTGGGATTATCTGTGTTGCCAGTCCTTTGCCTTAGTTCAGTAAGTAAAGCCTAATTTTATTTAATTATTCTGTGCTTTTAATAATTTCTATAATTTCATCTCATCATTTCTTGGATGTCTTCTCTGTGTCTAGCACTGTCTCTAGGTTTTTAATGGTAAATACAAAGGAAATCTATAATGTGTTTCCCTACTTAAAATAGGTTTATAGGTTATAATTACACGAAAAAGAATAGGAATACAAAATGAAATATAATATAGCACCAAAATTAATGTAATTAAGTGCTCCTAAGATGTGTGACTTAGAAAATAAGTACTTTGGATAGTGGTTATAATAGTTGATGAAATCAAGCTCCATTATTATGAGATATTAGGGAATATTGTAGCTATTTGTAGCTTTACTATTCAGTTAAAATCTCAAAAATATGATTAAATGGCAAACCTTTATTTTGAATTTTATGATTGTGAAGCAAATGTTCTCAAGGAAATGATTAGATATGAAGTAAGCTTATTTTTATCCTATTTTAAAATCATAAAAATCTTCCCTTTTTATACAAAATATAACTATAATATGTACAATGTTGCTAGGATTTAGACTATCAAAATAAAATGAATCATTCATTGCCATTTCTTAAGTTAAGTAAGTACTTCCAGTATCTTCAGATTAGGAACCATATTTTGGCAGTTGATTACTAAAGAATATGTCCTAGTTTTGAGTGTTTTTTATACTATATATATAATGTATACACACACACACACACACACACTTCTTATACTAGATAAATGTGCTAGAGTGAATACAATATTCCATTATTAGTGCAAAGCTGAACAGAAATATTGTCTTTTTAATTTTGTTATAAATATGGTCATCATGATTGAGTGCTAGTTCAAGTCAATATCCTACTTACTGTTGAAGGACTACTGAGTGAATGATATACTCAGTCTTTGCTTTTAAAACACAGTAGTTTTTTTGGGTGGAGAAGAGGGAAAACTTTTGCCAAAAAAAAAAAATATATATATATATATATATTTCAAAAATAAAGTAAGAATAGACATAAAAACATTTCCCCCAATACCCAGATAGAGGATTAAGGACTTAGCTTATTTCCTGCATAGCAAATGTCCTACCAAGTTCTTAAGGTGGCTGTCAGTTCTTTTTGTACTTTAGGGTTGAGCATTATGCTTGTTGCAAAACTCAACCTGTTTTTCAATTCATGGATTCCTTTGACTCTCTCCCAACCTTTTGCAACTTCTAAGGTCTGAGACTCCATTCCCTTTACCTAGAATAAAAAACAACAAAAGGCCTCCAAGTACAGAAGGGGTCTAAATGTCCTCAAAAGGGAAGAAGGTCCTGTGTTCCATTTTTCCTTAACTACATGATCCTTCTGAAAGTCATTGAGCTCCTTTTAGATACAAATAAAGGCAAATCACTTTATTTGACAAGGCAGGAAGGCTTTTATAATTCTTTACAAATAATTTATCAAGAATGTTCTTTTGGGGACAGCTAGATGGCACAGTGGATAGAGTGCCAACTCAGGCACTCTATTGAGTTCAAATTCAGCTTCACACTTAATACTTCTTAGTTGTGTGACCCTAAGCAAGTCACTTAACCCCAATTGCCTCAGAAAAAAAAAAAAAAGAATAATTTTTTTTGTACATTATGTTAAGATAATTATGTTATCCTAAACAATAGTATAAGAAAGCTTGCAATTTACCCAAAAAAATTTCAAAGTGATATCCTAAGAGTTTTCAATTTAGTGTTCTATATGTTTTAATAAAATGTTTAGATCTTTGTGAGTTTGTTTAATTTTCAATGATAGCATTCTGTCATTGAAAGAAAGACAGTAGCATATCTGAAAAGGACATATTAAGCATGAAAGTGTTATCTCCATTGACAAAAAAAAAATTTTTTACTTGAGGTACCCAATTAATTTTTATTATACTATCATTATTTATACTATCATGAGTCTAGTCCTCTAATCTGGTGTCCAGGAAGAACAGGCTTAAAGAAAATTCTTCATAGTCTATTTAAGGCACTGTGAGAAATCATTATATATACCCCTGAAGTATTACCACTTTTTAAATTGCATGGAAGGTATGTATCCTTTAGCTTTCTCCTGAATAGAGACAAAATCACCTAAATTTAAAAAAAAAAAAAAAAAAAAAAGACAGATACAGACCCATATCAGGTTCTGGTCAGCAATTTCTGTATAATCTAGACAAGTAACACAGAATCCCTGCCATGACTAGAGAATGAACTCTGGCAGTCAAAAGGAAATTAAGCGCTAGTTTTCTTCTCAATATAAGATGCATGTAAATTAGTTTGTAGTTAGAATTTGGATTGCTGCATCTAATGTTCTTCTGATATGTTGTCATCCAAAAAAAAAAAAAATGTAATTCTTTGATCTAAGGAAAAATTAAGAATTTGAAACCTATTTCCATCATATTTTAGGCTGACCTCTGTGTCCCTCGATTGAATGAAGGGGATCAAGTTGTGCTGATTAATGGCAGAGATATCACAGAACATACTCATGATCAAGTTGTCATGTTTATAAAAGCTAGCTGTGAGAGACACTCAGGGGAACTTGTGCTCCTAGTTCGACCCAATGGTGAGTGATCTTTTTTTTTTTTTTTTTTTTTTCTATATATAATCTTGAAATTTCGTCTTCCTTTTAGCTCTATATAGTGTTCTTGAACCATACTCTGGAGAATCTTTTTGACAAGATTTTCTTCTTATAGGGATTTTTTTAAAATGTCATATAGGATTTCTAATTGTGCCTTATTCTTTCAAGGTAATCAGCATCATAAAAAGTTCCAGAAAGAGTCATTGTTTAAAAATATGGCATAATGAATAGAAAAATGGCCTTGGAGTCAAGAAAAACCCTAGTTCAAATCCTGCCTTTGGGACAAACTTATTCTGTAATCATGAAGTCACCTCTTAGTTCCTAGGCAGCTTTTAAAAACTATAATTCTCTAAAGCTATCTTTTGCAAATGAGTTACTTATTTTCATCATTGAAGAAAATTTCCAAGCATTCCTTTAACCATTGAAGTCCCACATCCAGATTTCCCTTTCTCCCAAAGAACCACTATCACTCTTGCTTCTCTTCTATTTCAACAACATAATGGCATGTAAAAATTTAAAATGAAAGATTCTCTTATCACCTTATTCCAGCTTTGCTCTTTGTCTTTTCCAAAGAGTCATCTGACTAGTAGTTCCTACATTTGGTCAGGAGGTAACTGAGAGCTCAATATAATATCTATAATCTCATACTGCCCTTCCCCAGTCATCCAGTTTATAATTTGAAATGATCCTTTTATCAATTTGAATGCTTTAGGACCAAAACCTACCATTTCTTTCCTTTAAATCTCAGTTTTGTTGATAACTTTTGTTTTTCTATCACCTTCATCTTCAAATATATTCTTCCCCTTCCTCTGTTCAGGGATTTATCCAAGGAAGGAAGCAATCATTTCAGCAAACCCAGTTATTTTCTTGGGTATATCTGACAATATGTGCCACATTTCAGACCTTTATTTCTCTTCTATCCAAAGAAAGAAAGGAAGTGAATTTTCTCAGATTGCTTCTTAGACCAAGCTTAATACATGTCATTTCTGAAGGTCCACAGTAAGAAACTTTAAAACAGAAATTTAGGGGTAGCTAGATAAAGCAGTGGATAGAGCACCAGCTCTGAAGTCAGGAGGACCTGAATTCAAATGTGGCCTCCAGACAGTTAACACTTCCTAGCTGTGTGATCATGGATAAGTCACTTAACCCCAGGTACCTCAGCAAAAACAAAACAAAAACAAGACCAAAAAAGAGAAGCTAAACAGAAATTTGAGCAAACAAAAAGCAAATTTAAAAAGTAAAACCTTGCAGCCTTTCTTTGCCCTACACTAAGTGTATTTGTAAAATCAGCTTAGTATATAATATACCTTGTTATTCTCCTGAGATTTGTGATCCCAATTAATGTAGGAATTAAGTTTTTTAATTAAGTCTTTTACCATGGTGATTCATCTCATAAAAATTTCTTTTTTTTTTAAGTTCATAATAAAACAAGAAAAAAATTCAGTGAAAATTCATTCTTTTATTTACATAGATATGATTCCTGAATTGCTCTTCTTTGTTAAAAGGGAGTTTTTTCCCCCCAAAAAAAATATGTCCAGAGATAATTAATATAAACATGAAAGTCATCAGTAAAGCTTGTTTTTAAATTTTTATTCTTTCAGTTTTCCATCATTCCTGGGCCTACTTCTCTTTATAGTATTTTAATCTATGGGATTCTATACTTCATCTGAATCTTTAAATAAGTTCCTATAAAATCTAGTGGGCATGTCAAACCATCCAAGTTTTCTTCTCCTTTCCTTTTATATATTCTGAAAATGACTTTTTCAATAATTATTATGAATTTAATAAATAGCAACTAAATTGAGCACTTTGTATACACAGTAGAATAGGGGGGAAAGATTGTAGTGAAATAAAAAAAATTATTACAAAGATTCATAACAGATCATTAGATAGATTTCAAAGGGGTCTATGATCTTGGATGAGAAAAGAAATTACATTTTTATTTTAACTCTAATGAAAATATAGTGTTTCCTTAAGACAGATGACAAACCTCAATAGTAATCAGGCTTTACCAGATTGCCTTCTCCCAGTCACTGACCCTGACCTGGATTAAGCCAGTTTCTAGCCTAGCCCCCTTTATCAAGACTGCATTAGGCTGGTTCCTTCTTCTGAAAGCTGGTTGGTCAGCAATGCTTTGTTATTCTACATTACCTTGAAACTTGTAACATCTTGTGGAAACCTGAGTATTTCTCACAATTTGAAACCAAGAATGTACCTTAACAATATCTAATCCAATCTTTTTATTTGGTTTAAAAAGAGCTTAAGTGATTTGTCATGATTATACAGGTTAAAGTAGGATATCTAGGTTTTGAACACAAATCCTTTGATTTCAAATCCAATATTCTTCTCATTATACTATGCTTACTGTCAACCATACATCCTTATTCATATTGCTGATGGCTCTGAAGATACTATTATAAAGAATTTATTTGGTCAGTATTATTTTTAAATATCTGATATTATAAAGATTAGAACAAAGATCTGGAACTAGATCAGATCCCTGATGTCAATTCACTAAAGTGAAATAAATCCAGCAGCAATTCAGCTGTCCCAGTCTGCTATTCTGCCTTTGTACATGGAAGTGACTAAATATGCAAGAGAAGACAAAAGAGTTGATATAAAAACCAAAGATAACTTAAAAAAAAAATCTGAGGCATGTTGAGCAGAGATTGGTTGTTATTTTTTGTCCTTAATAGGCTTTATTTAAATCTGAGAAAAATTAAGAACCAATATAAGATTAGGGCCTTAGACCCCTATTTAGCAGAGCTTGGGTAATTTATAGCACTTTCAGGTTTTATACAGAAAGATTTTCTAGCTGTCAGACTGGACACTTCTCTGACCTTTTAATACACTGTAATGTTAATTCATCTTCTTTGTCTTGTCCCTGTGCTCTGTGCTTTGTATCCTTTTCTCTGTGTTGCTAGTTTTATATAGTCATAGTAACTAGCTTTGGCCCTAGTAGGAAAATTCTGCTCTGTAACTAAATGTTGCATTTGGTTTCAGGACCAGGAAGCAACAGGTTTAAATTGCATCTTACATTGACTTAATGATTGCACACATCACTTAATCCCTCAATGTTCTAGGCAATTCTCTTAAGATTATGAATTTCAGAGAAGGTTCTATCTGCATTGCCAGAATTTCCTATAGGGAATTCTCTATCAATGAAATCACAGCTGCAATCTTTATCTATTTTCTTCTGTTTTGTCAGTCTGGTAATAATCTTACTTTCTTCAAATCCTCAGAGTCTGCCAAAATTCCTATACTAATATCTACTCATTTGGGAGTATGGCAGCTTCTTCAGAAAAAATTGATTTTGTCTTTCGCCTGTCCTTTGAGCACAAGAGTCTGTGGGTGAGGAGTCTTGAGACCTTTTCAGAGCGTAGCCTCACTCAGCCATTCATGCTCAGAGACTACCCTCCTATAAGAAGTTCTTCTGTTTAGTGTAATGTGCTGATTACTAAGGCTGTTGGTCTTCCAACTAAAGAAATTCTGAATCTTCACTCCTTTGAGATACATTATATTAGAAAAGGCTTTAATTTGGTAATGATTTTATGCCAAAGGTAGGAATGTTATTCAGCATAATAGGGGTATTTCTCCTGTATTGGTAATGGATGCCAAATTTTATATATTTCTTCTTAAATTAATTTGTCTTTAATTTGTTTGCCCTAGGAACATGTCCAGCAAGTGAAAGACACTAATAATTTCCATGTTCCTTTTCAGCTGTATATGATGTAGTAGAAGAAAAATTTGAGAATGAACCAGATTTCCAATATATCCCTGAAAAATCCCCACTAGATGGTGTTCATCAGAATGATAATGCTTTGAGGGAATCAATGGTCCAGCTTGCCGAGGGTCTTGACAGTGGGACAATCCTTACACAGTTTGATGTGAGTAACAATGCATTTGTGTTTTTAGAAAATATTTTTCCTTTCATTTCATAAAATCTTAAGTAGTTTTCCAGTCTTAGTTCCATGTTTTTTGAATAATTAACTTTAAAATCCATAAACTAATATGCCTTCAAAATCTGTAAGGAACCACTGTCTCAATATTGAAAAACAATAAATGAATTTTTATGAAATTTAAACTGCTCTGGATAAATTTTATGTGCCCAAGATTATGGCTTAGCTAATATAAGGTTGGAATATTTCTGTGGCTTAGGGAATGATGAGTTGATGAATTTAGAAAAATATGAAAAGACTTACACCTAAGAAGGATGATGTTATCTATCTTCAGAAAAAGAGGACAAATAAGCATAGTGCTTTATATAGATGCATATAAATGTATATATTTGTATCATTATAGGTATATATGTATGTGTATATGCATGTGTGTGTGCATAAATAAACAGTTGTATTTAACTATAGTATATTTGGGTAAGGTGAAAGGGAGGAAAAAGGCAGAAAAAAAATAAAAAGTACACAGCAGAAAAATAAAAGAAAACCTACATTGAAGCAAAGAAAATGGACAGCTCTGAATATAATGTGCTCTAATATCATATATGTTTTCTTGAAATAGAAACTTGTTACATGTTTTGAATCTTTTATGTTCTGTTATGCAAATGACAAAGTTTTCTTTTTCTGTTTTGTTTTGTTTTTTCTATTTTGTATATAAGGGGAAGAGGAGATTGACTGCTTCCTTTATTTTAAATGTAGTATTTCACTTTCCCCCAATTATATGTAAAAATAGTTTTTTAACATTGATTTTTAAAACTTTAAGTTCCAGATTCTCTCCCCTTCTCCCTTTTGAGAATGCATTCAGATCACTATAAGTTATACATGTGCAGTCAGGCAAAACATTTGCAGAATATTCATGTTGTGAAGGAAAACATAAACCCATCCCCCCAAAAAACTCAAGAAAAATAAAGTATTAAAAAACATATGCTTCAATCAGTAATTTAGACATCAAATTCTTTCTGTGGATATGGATATCATTTCTCATCATAAGCCTCTCAGAGTTGTCTTGCATCATTGTATTGCCAAAAATAGCTATATTATTTACAGCTAATCATCTTGCAATACTACTGTTACTTTGTTCACAGTACATTTCATTTTGCTTAAGCTCAGGGAAGTCCAGGTTATTCTGAGAGCATTCTGCCCATCATTGTACTACTATAAGAGTACAATAATCAGTCATTTCCCAACTGATAAGCATCCCCTCAATTTCTAATTCTTTGCCCCCAGAAAAGAGCTGCTGTAAATATTTTTTGTACATACAGGTCTTTTTCCTTTTTATTTTTTGTCTCTTTTTGGGATACAGTGCTAGTAGTGGCATTGCTTTACTATCTTATTAGACAATCTAATTGCTATGTGGTAGTAGTACTTCAAAACTTTTATTTTGCATTTCTCCAATCAATAATAAGTTAGAGCGTTTTTCATATGATTAAAGATAGCTATGATTACTTCATCTGAAAACTATTCATATCTTTTGTTCATTTGTCAATTGGGAAATGACTTTATTTTTATAAATTGTATTTAGTTCTCTTTTTGTTTAAGAAATGAGTCCTTTATCAGAAAAACTTGTTTCAATTTTTTTTTTTCACAATTACTCTTGCTATTTCCACCATTATCTTCCTACTCACTTCCCCATTTATTCCACTCTTACTTCCTTTTCACTTTGTCCTTCCTTAAAAAGGCCTCGTATGACTGCCTTCTTCCCCAATATGCCCTCCCTTCTCTTATCCCCTTTCTCTCCTACTTTCCTGTAGGGTAGATATTACCTAGTAGGGTAAGATAGCGTTTTATACCCAATTGAATATATATCTTATTTCCTTTTTGAGGTAATAATTCCTTCTATGAGAATATGGTTCACTCACTCTCCTTTATGTTTCCCCTCCTCTTCTTCACTATAATAATTTCTTCTTGTGATTTGTCATAGTTTACCCCATTCTGCTTGCTCCTTCCCTTTCTCCTACTGTACTTCTCTTATACTCCTTAACTTGACTATGCCCTTTGTCTACATAATATTCCCTCTAACTCTTCTAATAACAAGAAAGCTCTTTTGAGTTATAAGTATCATCTTCCCACATAGGACTATTTGCAGTCTAACTTCATTAAGTCTCTTATGATTTCCGTTTCCTATTCAACTTTTTTTGTTTCTTCAAGAGGTTAGTGTTTGAAAGTCAAATTTTCTATTCATCTCTGGTCTTTTCATCAAGAAGGCTTGATAGTCCTTTATTTCATTGAATATCCATTTTTCCACCTGAAACATTATATTCAATTTTGATTGTAATTCTATTTATTTGCCATGTGGAATATCATATTCCAGGGACTCTGATCCTTTAATGTAGAAGCTGCCAGATCTTGTGTTATGCTGATTGTGGTTCCACAGAACTTGAATTGTTTCTCTTTAGCTGCTTGGTATGTTTCTTTCTTGACTTGGAACCTCTGGAATTTGTCTATTATATTCCCGAGAGTTTTCATTTTGGGATCTTTTTAGGAGGTGATTGATGTATTCTTTCCATTTCTATTTTACTCTCTGGTTCTAGGATATCAGGGCAATTTTCCTTGACAATTTCTTGAAAGATGATATCTAAATTCTTTTTTTTCGGTCATGGCTTTCAAGTAGTCGAATAATTTTTAAATTATTTCTCCTAGACCTGTTTTCCTGGTCAGTTGTTTTTCCAGTGAGATATTTCATATTGTCTCCTATTTTTCATTATTTTGGTTTTGTTTTATTGTTCCTTGATTTTTCATAAAATTATTATCTTCCATTTGCTCAATTCTAATTTTTAAGAAACTTACTTTCTTCAGTGAGCTTTTGTCCCTTCTTTCTTATTTAATCAATTCTACTTTTAAAGGCGTTGTTTTCTTCAGTGCATTTTTTTTTATTTGTCCAGTTCTGCCTTTTTTAAGGCATTCTTCTCCTTTTTTTTTGTACTTTTTTTTTTAAACTTCCTTTATCATTTGGCCTAATCTGTTTTTCAAGGTGTTACTTTGTTCTGTATTTCTTTTGTTGTCTCCTTTACCAGCCTATTGACTTGTTTTTCATGGGGGTTTTTGAGTGTGTGTGTGTGTGTGTCACTCATTTCTCTTCCCAATTTTTTTTTAATTTTGCTTACTTGATTTTTTAAATCCTTTTTGAGCTGTTTCATGACCCAAGACTTGTTTCACATTTTCTTGGAGACTTCGGATGTAGGAGCTTTGACTTTATCATCTTCTTCTGAAGGTGTATTTTAGTCTTCCTTATCACCAAGTAACTTTCTGTGGTTAGAATCTTTTTTCTTGTTTGCTCATTTTCCCAGCTTATTACTTGACTTTTAACTCTTTGTTAAAATAGGGCTGTACTTTTAGGGTAGATAGTACACTGTCCCAATTTCAGGGGTTTTGTGCAACCGTTTTCAGAGATCCTTCTAAGGACCTGTAAATTTTCAGTTCTCCCCAAGATGATATGATCTAAGAAGAGATAACTTTACTGCTCTTCTGGAGTACCATTTGACCTAACAAAGGAGAATCCAAATTAATATCAGGTTTCAACGTAGAATACCCCTTTGCCATATTCTTTCTAGCAGAGTATGCAAACATCATTGCCATGAATGCATGTGAGTGACCACAAATACTCTTTTCCATTCTGGAACTGTGAGAAAGGTCCCCATTCCACTATGGCTACAGGCTGTAATATACTGGTGTCTGCCTCTCAGGACTGTGAACCTAATTAAGGTATAGGCAAAGCTACAGTGATTTGCTTAAGTGCTAGCAAAGAAACTTCTGTAAACTCTTTTTGACTATTTGTTAAACTCTTACCATGGGGGGACTGAGGCCTCTGGAATTATATTTTAAGTTTCAAATGATTTTTTAAAGATTGCTTTTCCCAAGTGAAGATATAATTAAAACAAATGTCTTCTACTTAGCTCCAATTAAAACTCTCCATGTGTTTATCCCTTTGAAAAATAAAGAAGGCAAACCAGGAAGAGTTTTAAATGAACTATTTAATGCTAAACTAATCTTTATGAGAAATGAGAATAGATCTCATGTATGCAAATTAAATCGTGTTTCTTCAGCTGGCATTAACTAGTGGAGATAGATTATTGAAGAGATTGAAATGAGAAATAAGCAGTAACATATGTCTACTTAAAGAGAAAATTCTATATCTTGTTAGCTTAGAAGTCAACCCTAATAATAAATATATAGTCAGAAATTAACATAAGTTAAATTTAAGAGATTTCTATTTTAACTAATTTAACTTTTTTCATTGTTTTCTTAAGACTTCATTTTAATAAGGCAATACCAACATCATCCATGGTATTTACCTGTGACCTCTTGTTATTATTTAATGTTATTTTCATTTATGTAGCTGTAGTTGATGCATTTTTTTTTAATCTGCTTCATTTTTCATCACTAGAGAAGCATCATGACAAAGAGGATATACTTCTGGATTTAGAAAAATCTAGGTTCAAGCCCTATCTCTGATACTTTTGTGATCATGAACAAATTAATTCTTCTCTGAATCTTACATCCCTTATCTCTAAAATCATATAATGCCTCCAGAATCTATCTCAATCTCGCTGAGCTACTATAAGACTCAAATTATAACATATTTTAAAATCTTTGGAAATTTTAAAATTCTGTGTAATTGGCAGTTATTATAATTATTATTGTAAATGTCTTCCCATATTCCATTTTTCCTACTCTTGATGTTATAATTATATTCTATTACATTAATATACTATAATTTATTTGGCCTAATTCTGATTAATGCAACTGTGAATATTATTTTCTTACTCTCTAATGAGATTTGATAAGTCAACTCTTTTAACTTGACAAATTCTTTATTCTTTTCCAAAGAAGTTCACAGATATTCCCTAAAGAGTAAATATTAGCTTATTTCTCTCACAGCCCCACCAGTATTGAATTTTTACACATTTATAAATTTGGTTTTGTTTGGGTTTTTAAGATTTTTCTTTCCCTTTCACTCATAGGTTAAAGTTTTTTTCTTTTTTTATGTAGTAACAATAATTACTTACATTTATACTTACATAATACTTTATCATTTACAAAGCACTTTTGTCCCTATAATCCTGTAAGATAATTGATCCAAGTACTTTTACAAAATGTAAAGTTGGCAAATAAGTGTTAGGAAAATGGAATACCAAAATGTTATGTTCACTAATGGCAAAACCAAACCCAAATATAGTGCAACAGTTTTATGACAAAGAACATTGTTGAAATTCTTCCATTTTATTAGTAGTGATTTTATTTTAGCAAGTTAAAGAAGAATATCAGATTTTCACATGGATTATGTAAAAAAGAATGGAGTTCATTGCTTCTTGTTGTAGTTGAAGTTTCCTGTGTACATTTATTGGTGTTGTCTGTGTGCTAATGTGGATCTTAAACTATAACCAAAACTTGTGACTTATTCCCTTATAGCAACTCTATCGGAAAAAGCCTGGAATGACAATGTCTTGTGCCAAATTACCTCAAAATATTTCCAAAAATAGATATAGAGATATTTCGCCTTGTAAGTATATTTTTAAATTAATTTTTAATATTTTGATCTTTCTGATTTATAAATGCCAAATAACATTGTTTTAATACTCTTTTTTTTTTTCCAGATGATGCTACACGGGTTATTTTAAAGGATAATGATGACTATATCAATGCAAATTACATAAATGTAAGTTTAATTTTCTATATGTCAGTGGTATTTAGAATGGTAGGGCATTTTTAAGTTTCTTACCCCAAAATCTTTTTGTTAGAGTTATCACTTAGCATGAGTTTTTTCAATCACAAATCTTTAAATATTCTTTATTTCTTTGTATGTAATGGAGGTTTAAAACAGTATTTTTACATGACTCTAAAACTGCCTTATGAATATGTAAGTAAAAAAAACAGATGTTAAGAGTTCTTGAACCTCATAGCATATTCTCCCAACAATTTACACTATCTATATTAACATATAATAAAATTACTTACTCTATATTAGTCATAAATGATTGCTAATCTCAAAAAAGTAAGCAGTTGGCTTTCTATTAAACTATTCTAAAGCCATAAGTCTTGCGAATAATTAGAACAATAAATAACTGTCCTGGAGCAACTGCCTTTGTCTTTTAGGCACATTGAATCTATTTCTAAAACAGGTCTTCCAAATTTCCTCATTTCTATGGAAGTTACCACCCTAGTCACTAAGGTGTAAAACATTTTGCATTATGCTTCCTCTCACAAACTTCATCTACATTTGTTGCCAAGTCAAATCTACCTTCACATCTCTCACATCAATCCTTTTCTCCTCTTCCAAGTGACTACACCTTATTTCAAATCAAGAAGCATTTATTAAAGGACACCTTGATGCAGTGGATAAAACACAGGCCCTGAAGTCAGGAGGACCTAAGTTCAAATCTGGCCTCAGACACATAATACGTCCTGGCTGTATGACCCTGGGCAAATCACTTAATCCCAATTGCCTTACCAAAAACAATAATAATAATTTTTAAAAAGAAACATTTATTAAAATTACTATGTGTCTAGCATTTCTGAGCACTAGGGATCCGAATACAAACAAAAATGTAGCCCTTGCCCTCAAAGAACTTACTTTCTAAAGGTAAACAACTTATAAAACCAAGTTGAAAAGAGGGGGGAAAGAACAAAGCACTCATGTTAGGGGCATGATGGAGAAAGCTAGAGAGTTAGAAACAGCTAAGAAAGAAATGAATAGTTGGCCTGGGCCCTTCCTCAACCAGGAGGGTCCTAGGGAAACTTACCAGTAGGTGCAAGGGCAGAAGGTTCTACAGTAAGAAAGCTATTATCACTGGTATTAGGAAAGCTCCTATGACATGGTGGAGAAAATCCAGTGAGTCAGGAGTGATGCCTAGAACACAAATGAAAACTTAATCACGTCCTACCAGGGCTGTTATAGGAGCCTTCTTAATGGTGTCCCTCCCCTCTAGTCTGTCTTTCTCTGTTCATCCACCATGCAGCTACCAAATTGATATTTGCTTCCTAGAACACCTTTGAACTTGTCATTCCACAGTTTCAGATATTTCAGTTCCCACTTCTCTGTAGGATAAAGTTAAAACTTTTTTGTGTGGCATTTTAAAATGTGTTCCAGCCTACCTCTGTCCTGACTCATTACATATGATTCTTCTTTGTGAATTCGACTTTCCAACCCAGTCAGCCTATTTTCTTTCTCCATATATAATATTCTGTCTTCCATCTGCATATCTTAGGTTGTCCTTCATACCCAAAATATATTTCTTCCTGACCTTGCCCTTTTGTAATTCCTAACCTCCTATAAGACTCAGTAACAGACATCATGTCTTAAACTAAACATACTGTGATCTCCCAGACTCTAGCACCCTTCCTTCCTTCCCTGCAAAATCACTTTGTGTTTGTTTGTCTTTGTATTATTTTTCTCCTACACTCCAGTAGTGTCAGCTCATTGACTCCAGAGACTATTTCACTTTTGTCTTTGTATTTCCTGCACCTGGCACATAATTGCTTAATAAATGTTTGTTGAAATAAATGAACAAACAAATGACTGGCTTCCTCATTTCTCTAAAGAGACACAAGTATGTGTTTTGATGCTCATCATTTCCAAAGATATTCCTCTCCTGATAAACTTAGATATGGGTAATAAAAATTCGTTGTGCTATCATCAAATAGGTCAATAAGTCACTCTTTAGCAAATTATAATTAGTAAATTATTGATTCAAATTATTTTCATAGACCTCACAATAATATAACAGTTACTGCTGATTAACTAGAAATTTATATAAAAAATTATATATTTTAATTATTTCAGTTGTGACTAATCTTAAAATAATAGGACTTATCATTTCCTTATAGTATATATGCCTTCCCCATTGTAATTTGTCTTACAACAGAGACATATAGTCACAGAAACAGTCCTAGAAATGTATTTTATCAGACATGTTTTTATTATTGTTAAAGCCTTTTTTCATTCTAATCTGACTTTTGTAATTCAATCTAAATTATCCAGCAAAGATTTATTCTATGATTCATATACTTAGTTGTCCAAAGGGGATGATAATTAAATAATACAATTATGCTGCTTTTGTTCTTTTCCTTTTAGATGGAAATCCCTTCTTCCAGCATTATAAATCAGTATATTGCTTGTCAGGGGCCATTACCAAACACTTGTACAGATTTTTGGCAGATGACATGGGAGCAAGGTTCCTCCATGGTTGTAATGTTGACTACACAAGTGGAACGAGGCAGAGTAAGTCAGAACTTGGATCCTATGTGCTACTAAGTAGAGAATTTTTCTTAACCAAAATAGTCAAATAATTTTTTTAACCTATAACTTTATGTTCTTGTAATGTCTTGATTAAGGTTTTCCTAAGATTTCACTAAAGAGTCAATGAGTAACTCTTAACATGCTAGTACCAACAAAGTCATGAGATAATAGCCCTTTGGAAAGATGGTCCCATCTATGCAGAATACAATCAGTTATTAAGCCCTTAAGCACCAGGCACTATGCTAAGATTGGGGACCCAAAGAAAGACAAAACCCAGTCGTGCCCCCAAAGACCTGCATTCTAATGCATTCTAATAATAGTTTTAGCTGTGGTGATTAACTGATAGGAAGAATGTGAAGGCCTCTCATGGCAGTTTGGTGGCATTGTGAATAGAGTGCTCTCAGAAAGATAGCTGAATTCAGATCTTGCCCCAGATATTTACTAGTTGTGTAATCCTAAACATTTACTTAATCCACTTTTAGCCTTGGTTTTCTCAAATGTAAAATGGGGATAATAGCAACACATACATCACAGGAATAAGGAAAAAAATATATATCTCTATAAAGTTCTGTGCAAACTTTAAAACACTATATAGATTTTAACTATTGCTATTATTATTTAATTGAATTCATGAAAAAAGCATGAAATCATAGAGTGTTTGACTTGAAATTAGGAAGATCTGGATTCAAGTCCCTCTTCAGACATCAGGTGTGGGAATTCTGGACAGGTTATTTAATATTTTGAGTCTCAATTTTCTCACCTTTAAAATGAGAATATTGATTTAATTACCTCAGGTCCTTTCCATAATTTTATGATCCTTTAAAAGAGCTTTTAATCTAATTGGAAAGAAAAAACTAAAATGTAAAGAATTAAATAACAGAGTATGATAGTTGAAATAAATGTAGTAGAAGTTGAAAATGGAGAGACATTCTAGAAAATGGAGAAAACTTCATAAAGCCTACAGGTTTGGCTTGAAATGAGTTTTGAAGAATGAATAAGGTTTAGATATACTATGGAGAGGAAAAAGAAAAAAAAAACATCCTCAACATGGAAAATGGTGTAAGCCAAAGGCATTGAGATAGAAAAATGTGAACAGGGTTTACATTTTATAATTATGTGTTAATCTTTTTTTTTTAAGTCTATAATAATGCCTTAAACTTTGTTCATAATGGATGTTAGTTAAAAAAAAAAAACACTTTGCTTTGATGTTCTAAAGATTTTCTTTGATTTGACTGTTCTCTTAAAAGACTGTCTCTAATCAATTTTCAGTCATTTATAACTACATATTTACATATTATTTTTCTAATTTACAAATGCTTTTCTCACTATATCCAGAAAGTCTATAGATGCTTTAGTTCTAAGCAGCAGGTTAAAAGGGAAGGAAAATTAGAATGAGATTCAGAAGATCTAATAAGATAATATGTGCAAGTACTTTGCAACTCTTTAAGTGCTTATACAAATGCTAGTAATAAAAGCAATTATTATGAAAAGGGATACTTGATTTATCAGCATAGAGCTGAAAGGGACCCTCAAATCAAGTCCCTCATTTTATGAATGAGAAAACTTAGGCCCATGAGGGGAAGTAACTTGCTGAAAATCACTCAGGGCATGTCAAAGGCAGATATGTAAACCAGGTTCTAGGTCAATTAGAATCTTTGAATCTAAACACAATTTCTTTGGGAATGTTTTTTTACCTTAGGTTAAGTGTCACCAGTATTGGCCAGAACTCACAGAAAGTTCATCGTATGGGACTTTCCAGGTTACCTGCCATTCCGAAGAAGGAAATTCTGCCTATGTCTTCAGAAATATGACACTATGTAACTTAGAGGTGAGAATAATGTTGCATCCAATGTCAAATGTGTTGAAATTTCAGTTTCTATGTAGCTATAGACTTAAATGCAGAAAAAAAAATAGTGTGCTATTTACATAGCCATGTTATTGTTTGCTTTGGATCTCTTAAAAGCAGGTCTCGGTAATGTGGTAAAATATCTCATTTGTAAAGATGATGGGTAGATGTTGTTGCACAAATTAAAAAGACTTAACTGTGTTCCTGGCCACTGCTTTCCTTTCTCTGTGTACTATTTAGATAATACCAATTCTAGAAATAGTTTTTATTCATGAACTAATCTTCTGGCACAGAGGCTCTTAAACGTCTTTGTCTTTAGGACACTTTTGAGAGTCTGGTGAAACCTATGGACCCCTTTTCACAATTATGGTTTTTAAATGCTTTTTTAAAAACCATAATATTATAAAAAGAAACCAGTTATGTTGAGATGCAATCATAAAAGTATTTTTTAAAGTAGATTCAGAGATCCCAGCCTAAGAAACATTGCTATAGGGCAAAGAGTTGATGATGTACCAATTCCAATTGATCAATGATGGACAGAATCAGCTACATCCAGAAAAGGAACACTGGGAAATGAGTATAAACTGTGAGCACTGTTTTGTTTTGTTTCGTCTTGTTTTTCTTCCCAGATTATTTTTAGCTTCCGAATACAATTCTTCCTTTGCAACAACAACAACAACAACAAAATTCGGTTCTGCACATATATATTGTACTTAGGATATACTATAAAATATTTAATATGTATGGGAATGCCTGCCATCTAGGGGAGGGGGTGGAGGAAAGGAGGGGAAAAATTTGGAACAGAAGGGAGTACAACGGATAATGTTGTAAAAAAAAATTACCCATGAATATGTACTGTCAAAGAAAATGTTATAATTATAAAAATTAATAAAAAAAAAATAAAAAAATAAAACTGTACACCAAGATTAAGAAAAAAAAAGAGTTGATGATGTAAGCCCAAGGTGCCAAAATGAATGCATCTGAAAAATAAGCTAAACTTAACTGGGAAATAATTAATAAAATAAATAAATATACAATAGAATAATGTTAATATTAATATGTGGTTTTCTAAATCAAAATGCACCTATTGCAGTGACTCCATTTCCACTTCAATTTAACACTTTCTATTTGTGTTTGGTGATCTAAACACCCAATAATGGGAAGGTAAGGAAACTATACTTTGCTCTGCAAAAGAGTATACCAATCTTTTTTCTAGATCATGAATGGGCCGATAATAATTTAACGTTTCTAAATAAGGATCTGCAAGGCTCTCTTGATATATATCATGAACGATGCTTCAACTTTTTGACAATTTACACTTATTACACAACACATAGCCATCTCTTATTTCTGAATTTAAAGCCTATCTTCTAAATTGAGAAACTGGCCTTGTATAAAATGTTTCTGTATCATATTAGAGTATTTTGTGAACTTTTCAGATTGCAGGGTAATAAGAAACTCTTAGTTAAAAATTCCCAGTTTTGAATAAGAAATTTAAAGTTAGATAATTATAAACATTTTTTCCCTCAGAATGTTGTTTTTTTGTTTTGTCTTGTTTTGATCAATTCTGTGCAGGAATCACTTCCTTCAGTGATTTTTAGATAATCTTGTTTTTCATTACATCATCTTGGGGGAGTACTTCTCTCTCACTAGACATACAGAATATGCTATATCTTGAACTAAGACCTAAATTTTCCATCTTTTTATGTAATACCATAAAATTAGTAAGTGAAGTTTACTTTTCCTCCAAGGGCAAGGTAAAATGTTTATTCTACATTTGTAATATTTCCTTGACTTTCTGTGTGGAAGAAACCAAAATGAAAATTTTTTATGCAAAGTCAAAATCAAGTACAATTTTACTTATGTAAATCTTAATTCACTTAACCTCTGGTGCTTCAATTTACTTAGCTATGAAATGAGGTTGATAATTGGACCTTATTTCTTCTCTCTAGAATTTTGAGAATCAAACAATTTGTAAAGCACTTAGCACAATGTTTGGCACATAGTATGTGCTATTTAAAAACTGGTTATTTATTATTATTATACTTAACTGTCATTAACATCAATGCGTCAATAGAACAAATCTTTCATATGGGGACAGATGTTAATTTTTTGCATAAGTATTAGGTTATTAAAAACAATGTGATAAGTACTATATCTGTGACATTAATTTTTCATGATGTACAAGAAAGCCTGTTTTTAAAATTTCCATTGCTTCATTTTTTCATTTTTCATTTTAATTTAATTTTTTAATTTTGGATTTGCTTTACTTTCAAAATTAAGATACAAGAATTCTTTTATTTAAGTTGCATTCCTAAATCATAAGCTTACAATTTCTTTTTTTATAATTAGAAAAATGAGAGTCGTCAACTAATCCAGATTCAATACATAGCCTGGCCTGACCATGGAGTCCCTGATGATTCAAGTGACTTTCTCGATTTTGTCTGTCATGTACGAAATAAGAGAGCTGGCAAAGAAGAGCCTATCATTGTTCATTGCAGGTACTCTATTTTCTTACTTTTTTGAATGAACAAGTACATAGATAGATAACAGGTTCATAGAAATAAAGAACATTGATTTATATTTTATCCATTTTAAACTGATTGATAGCTTAATCATCATACAGTAATTTAAAACTTACAAATAAAAAAAATAAAAGGAACAAAACTTAGAAATTTTTTTTCATCTTTCACAAGATGACCAGAGGTATACTCAAATTGTTGGGCTTCCTATATGAAAGAGAAGGCAGCTAGTTTTTTTAATTCAGTTTTATTTTCTGTTCTTAATTCTCTTCCTTCTATTCCCATCCCTCTACTACCATTGATTGTGCAAGAAAAACAGAACTCCTTTGGATTAGATTTGTATTTCCAGAGCCTAGCAAGATTTCTTGCATATAGTTAGAAACTCAGTAAATATTTATTGATTGGATGGAATGCATTGTCGATCTTGGTCTTTACCTACAGACATATTTAGATCTCTTCAAAAAAAAACCTCAACATAAGAAAAGAATGCCGAATTTTACCTTTGTAGGAAGGCCTCATAGTCCTAATATGTATCATTCAACATGTATTGAATTCCTACTGTTTGCTGAGCATTGTAAATCTAAGTACAATAAATTCTTATTGCAAAGGCAATTGCATTCTAACAGGGGAGACTGTAAGAATATAAATTAGTATATGTAGGATAACTATAATGAGAATAAATACAAGGAGCACCTAAGTGGCGCAGTAGATAGAGCACCAGCCTTAAAGTCAGGAGGACCTGAGTTCAAATGTGGTCTCAGACACTTAACACTTCCTAGTAGTGTGACCCTGTGTCACTTAATCCCAATTACTTCGGGCAAAAAAAAAAAAAAAAAAAAAAAAGGAGAGAGAATAAATACAAAGTACTTAACTACAATTTTTATAGCTTTTATTTTATTTTAAAATTAGTTTGCTCACAAACATTTATATTTTTAGTCAAATTGCTAAAAGTAAATTTTTAATCAATATTATTATTTATTATCATAGAAAAGTGGCAACCAGGGGAACTATAAACAAGAGAATTTTGTTGAGCTTCTTAGACCATTATTGTTCTGAAAATCATATTTCTCTCATTAAAATTACATTGCAGACAGCCCATGTTTACAAATAGATTATGATCAATAAAGTTTCAATTAAATTTTTTTGCAGTACATCTTACTTACCAGAATTTATCAGAAATTTTTCAGCCAAGTCTTCTATCCCATTTCTTTTTTTTCCCCCCTAGTGCTGGGATTGGACGAACAGGGGTTCTTATCACAATGGAAACAGCTATGTGTCTCATTGAGTGCAATCAACCAGTTTATCCATTAGATATTGTAAGGACAATGAGAGATCAAAGAGCCATGATGATTCAAACACCTGTAAGTACAGTATTTTTGTGAAGAATGCAAATAGTAATTTCTTATGCACTATACTTACTTTACCCTTAATTCCCCAGCAAATTTTTGTTTTTAGGTATTTTGGGTTTACCTTTTGGAAGTTTGGGGGTAGGAGTGCTCCAAATGTATGATTTATCCCAGTCAGAGAAATTCTCTTTTTTGATGCAAATTAGCAATCTAACTATAATTTATTGCATTAAAAAAAAGTGTCAGGCTCTGAGAGGTTGTGATTTCCCCATAGTCACACATGTCTTTTATATTATTAGCAGAATTTAAATTTGAGCCTTCTTGACACTAAAGCATTTTTTAAATGATCGTATCAATTATTTAACATAAATGATGGGGAACTATAAGAATCCATATAATAACTGAGCGAAATTGAGAATTTCCATTGTAATAGTTCTATTGAAATTATCAATCTATTATAATGAAATTTCCATTATTATAATAGTATTTAGACTATTGGATAACTACAATCAAATTGCATTAAAGCAAATTCAAAAAACAAAAAAAGAAATCATAGGATTTTATAGCTAGAAAGGAATTTGGTCTAATTTGATTTTAAAGGTATGGAAATTAAGGCCCAGAAAGGTTAATGTATTTGAAATACACATAATCTCAGCATCAGGTTTAACTTAATAGATCAGTAAAAATTATTTAATATTAAGAAGCTTTTGAATTTTTTTTTAATTCATTTTTCCAAATTATCCCCTCCCTCCCTCCACTCCCTCCCCCCGATGGCAGGTAATCCCATACGTTTTACATGTGTTACAATATAACCTAGATACAATATGTGTGTGTAAATACCATTTTCTTGTTGCACATTAATTATTAGCTTCCGAAGGTATAAGTAACCTGGGTAGATAGACAGTAGTGCTAACAATTTACATTCGAGAAGCTTTTGAATTTTTAAAGATAACCATAAAACTTTTATTCTCTCATTTTTTTTTTGATCATTGACTTTAATTGTGTTTTAGATGAGTTCCTTTTGTGGTATTTAATTTGATTTTAATATTTTATAATAACCAAAGATTTGAATGGAATTAGATTAATATTCTAATAAGGAAGCTTAGCCTGTATTATTGATAATATCTTTTTTCCTAACTAATTTCATCTTCTTTTTCAGAGTCAATACAGATTTGTTTGTGAAGCTATTTTGAAGGTTTATGAAGAAGGACTTATTAAACCTTTAAAGACATAGTTGCATAAATAAGAGAGCAACAGGGCTGGGATCTTTGTTGAAACAATCTTGTCCGTTATAACTGAACTAGCTGTATCCACTGTGCCACCATACTACTACTTACAGACAATGGCAACAGAGAACAATGAAGAATTGACAAAAGACTTAGAAAATTCAGCACTCTTGCACTTTATGTTGAAACAAAAGTCAGTCTCTCAAACTCTATAACTCTTATGTTTGAAGACTTTATTTCATTCTTTGCTCCGAACAACAACAACAAAAAAGAATGAATGAACTTAAATGTATTCAGAGTAATTTATGAAATGTCATGGTAATGCTCATCCAGTCCTATTCTGGTTGAATTACTAAAAACAAGGCTTGGAATTCCTACCATCTGTGCTACACACCTGCATCTTGGAAACAAAAAATAAGTAAACATCAGACATTAGCTACAGTCTTCTCCAGTGTTTCATATATTTATAATGTACCGGTTCTTTTCTTTTTTTTTTTTTTTTTTTTAAGACATTAGCAATATTCAGAATATTAGCCAATACACTGCCTATTGATGTGGCACATTTTATTTAATATTCCCCCCAAATAGATCTACTGTTTATTAGAAGAAAAATGTAATTTTCTTTTGTTAGGAAAATGCCCATTTGCCAGTATCTTATAAAAAGTATAAATATGAATCTGTAGAATGCTTTGCAATGGCAGTCTCAGTCCATAAAATTAGTTTGTTTCAAGTCATGTAACTTTTCATATATAATGTAAATGAATGCATGCATTATGTCTTAACCCCTTAAGTGCCTTGAGACTTCCCAAATGGCTAATGAAAAGGCACTCATAAAACCCAGTGGGGAAGGTATGTATAGTGTACATTCTCACCTTTTTATGCATTTTGGATGGGTTCACATTTTCTAATGATACCTGGTTATTGGAAGCATATAGTGATAGAGGGAGTCAAAAAAATGCAATTCCTTTGTATTCAATGCTTGTTTGTTCCTGTGAAGAACAAAATTATTTTGCTTACTGGGGAAATAAGCACTCTGCTGCTGTGAAATTGTTTTAAAATGTGGCACATTTCTTTGGGGAAGAGGATACATTTCAACGAGAGCTACTAGGTTCTTCAGATTGAATGTTTTATTTTATCTCTGCTCTGTTTTTTGATGGCAATATGAAGAATACGCTAATACTACAAACTTAAATTTGTAACAAATTTATGATTATTTTTCTTCCCATTTCCTACAAAAATTCCTTTTCAAAACTCATTTTGATTGATTTCACTTTATATCCACATTGTTTTGGTGTTTGGTTTGATATTTTTTAAGTAAGCAACAAAGCAGTGTTCATTTGTTTCTAATTTTTATTTCTTAATGACTGTGGTTTTTCTAGTTACTGTGGTGTGCAGTTAAATTGTCCATGTTTGCATATGCTACTTATTTAAATTATATATATATGTATGTCAGGAGAAATTTTATCTCTCTATCTGATGTAATATCAGAGTTCATTTTGATTGTGTATATGTTTATTTCCTTTTTTGTAGCCTGTGGGAAGAAAGAATTTTTAAAATTATCCAGTTTGATATACTTAGGGAAATGTTACTTAGCTATTTTGAATGTGAGATGAAAAGATGATCATATATTGTGGCTGAGAAGAGATACTATTTATGGCTGGTTTTCTGAAGATTTGTGTATTGTCTTAATAAATTATGTAGAGCATAGATTCAAATGATGGGCATTTTAGAATGCCATTTTGAGATGTTAAAAATGTTGCACACTGTGAGAGACTTTAGTATAATCTAGATGAACAATTATAAGTTAATAGAAGTTTCAAATAATCAAGACCCATGAGGTTTTACAGGAAATATACTAAATACTAAAGTTACATGTAAACTGATAAGTGAAGGCAAATTCTTTTACTTCTACCCAAATATGTTCTTCCCAACATGAACAATGAAGAAATATAGTCAGTTCTATTTAAAAATCACAGATTAATGCAATGTAGTCACCTATATAATACCTATATAAAAAGTGGAAAATTTAATCAAAACAGATAATCTTATCCACACTATACCAAATAACTAAATATGTTTTTCCCATTAAACTGAGAATTCAGTCATTTCGTTTGGCATTGTATTTAAAAAAAAAAAAAAAAAAAAAAAAAAGCCAATGTGAAAACCAGACTAAGGAAGAGGAAAATGTATGAATACGAACATGTGCAAAAATGTCATAGTTGATAACTGTCATCACTGAGAGTTCTTCTTGAGTTATTGTTGTCTACTGTAATCATTGGTTTCATTTGAGTTCTTATGCTTTTATTAGTGCCTATAAGTATATGATAATGTGTTTGAATTGTTATAAATATATTTAAATGTCTCACTTTTGCATTTCTTATCAGGGAGTACCCTCAAGTTTATTTTTTACATTTGTGTAGAGACTTAATATCCTCCTAGAACTAATAAGTGTATTATCCTTAGACAGAAGAATGACAGAGAGGATCTTAAAGCCATTTTCATGAATATACCTATTCTTTGCTCTTTTCTGAACATGTATATAATTTTATCTAACTGAAACTTGTGGGAGTTTTCATAAATTTACTTTCAGGTCAAAAATTATTTCTAGTAATGGTCCCTAATTTCAGGATTGTTCTGATCACCGTCCTTCTTAAGTAATATTTTGTAAGAAAATGCCAAGTCTTCTCTCATTGTCTAACAACTGTCTACCATTCCTTAGAAGAAAATAGTGGAAATTAGGATATTAAGAGCATTTGTTTTTAACAAGAGAGAAAAGTCTCTCATTTTTTCTCATAGGTTCATTTTCCCCATAGGACATAAGTTTTGGAGATTATTTGGGTATAAAGTATATGTTAGCAGTAAGAGGAAAAACGGTAGCAGAATATGTGTACTTGCATACACACACACATATTCAAAGTAGATAGACCAACAGAATTAAATTTCTTTCTAATGACCTGCCAGTTAAAAAGAATGTTGATCCTCTTGATTAGGGGAATTCAGAGAGAGTTGATGTTTTAATTGGCTTTAATTTTATCAGTATTTTTATTAAGCCATTTCTTTTGGCACAGTCGTTTACTTGCAGTTGTCAAGCTTTGATAGAGAAAAGTTTATTTTAGATGTGTGCTGCCCCTCTCTCTCTCTCTCTTTATGTGTGTGTGTATATACACACATACATGTAAACATGTTTACATATATGTATATATAATATCACAGAAGGGGATGATCAATTATAAGGTCAAGTTTTTAGTATATGAGCAAATTGAGTCTGTTTGAACTAAAGTCCTCTGCTTAGATCTGAAACTCATCTAATACAAACCTCTTATTTTACAGACAAATGAATTCCCCCCCCACAATAAAATAACCCACAAGGGAAGATTGTGAGAAAATTGAACATAATTAATAAGAAAACCAAGATCTTGAACTTTTGCCTTCAAATTTCTAGTCTCTTTTACTTCTGGTATTCTTTACACTAGTCTACACTGCCTTCTAATGCCTAGAGAATGTCTTGATCTAATGGAAAAAACACTGGCTTTGAAATCCAAGAATCTGATTTCATATCTTGTCTCTGATGCTTTTTATCTGTGTGACTGTGGGTATCTCACTTAAAATCCCTGGGTCTTTCCTCATTAAAACAAGAGACGTGAATTTAGATGCCTTCTATGCTCTGTATTCTACTAGCTGCTGTCTTTTATGCCCAGGCATGGAATCTCTAATACTATGATCCTATCACTAATCATTTGTTCCTTCCAATAATTTATAATGGGCTTAAATTTCACAAATGTTCATGCTTTACAGTTTTGAATTTCTCCATGAGGGACCTATCCTCAGTCAGTTTTCATTGGGTGACAGCTATGGATTTTCACTTAAGGGAACAGATAATTATGTTTCAAAAGGCAGGTATAAGTGATATCCTATTTCATGAATTTGCTTATCTAACCTCCTTATCTAACCTTTTAGCCTTTATAGTTGTTAGTCCATTGTAATTTATGAAAACTGGTTGATATTATATGAAGATATTGTAGACTGTAATTTTATTATAGAGGGCTAATTTAATAAAACTATCATTAAGATTTAGAACATGTCCATTATAATAAAAGAATTTATGTTCATATCATGAATATATACTAGAATTAAAAAGGAAGAGTGTACTACATAGCATCTCTATTTTGCATATCTAAATATTCTTATGAACCTTTGCCAAAACAGTTTTACATCCACAAAAACCATTTATACCACAATGATGCAGAGTCAATTTATAGGTAGTTTTATTGTTATAGATGATGTATTTATTTTTATAGTTTATGTTATTCTGGTTTTAGCCTTAACAATAAAAACATTATTGGCCAATCACATTACAACAGTTCTATGCTAGAATAGAAATCTGGTCAAATTACCAGTGTTTAAAAAAAGTACAGTCTTATTATTTTGATGCCAAAGTATAATGGATACCTATTATACTAGGTATATTATAATAGGTATCCATTCCCATCTTTATCTCACTAGTATATGTTAAATTACCTCATTCATCAAAATGCAAACTCTTGGATTTTTTTATTTCTATGGAAACTGCTTTGGCTTCCTAGCCAAAGTAGGGTTTTTTCATAATAGCTTTTTATATTGTTTCCACCAAATTAAAGTTAAAAACTGGTTACCACTAAATTCTAAGGCATCAACATTATAGCATGTTTGATCTGTTAGACTTGTGGTTTTCTAACCATGTTACTTGTTTTCTAATACACATTTAAAACTATTGCTAATAGCTCACATACCAGAGCTTTATGGTCTAATGAATATAAAAGAGCAGCAGCAGCCTTGGAATCAGGAAGACTTGGGTTCAAGTTTACCTTTGATATACTACTAGGAGTTTGACCACTGGCCAATCATTTAACCTCTCAATGCTCTAGGAAAGTCTATATGTTAGAATTCTTGTTTTGTTATGATCTTCAAATTTCTGGACCAAAGCAGATTGTTTTGCTAGTTCCTTTTCATCATCTGCAGTACAGTCTCTAGTTTTCCTTTATTTAAAAAAAAAAAAATAGGGCAGATTTTTTTATTTAAGGTCACAATTTTAGAAGAAAGTTCCCTATCTGTTTTAAGGTCTTAAAAATATTTAAGAATTCTCATGGCAAATTTAAAGAAAATTTAAAGCCTTATAATATTATTAAAGTTTTAGTTAAAACCTTGTTTTCTCTCTCTTGTGGTATAAATGGCATAAAAAAGTGTAAATATATTTTTCTATGGATTAAAAAAATGTCAAAACTGCTAAAAAATCTTACTTTAGGTATAAATTATCACTTCTTTAAAAAAAATTTTATGTCATTCATGCTATAAAAGAACATGAATGTACCTTTTAAACATATAATGGTTAGAATTATGACTTGGACTTTACAAAGAGTTATTTTCATACCATTTCTTTAAAAAAAAAAAAAGGCAGAGGGTGAAAAAAAAAAAAAAAGTAAGGTTTGTTACACTTCCCTTAGACAAAATGCAGCTTGACACCTAAGTGGTTTTCATTGTATTATAAATAAGAGCATTTTCGCTGAAGTTTGTGACTGATGTATACAGATTTTTTTTTTCATTTTGTTTTCCTTTTGGCTTTAGGACTGAAAACTCAAGGGCCATATATCATTTGTAAAAATTTTAGCATATTGTTTTTAAATGTAGTTGTGTATTCTTGAATTCTGGAATATAGAGGGGGACATGTATATACAGGAAGTGAGAAAAGGAAAAGGTTTTCAAATATTTCTTGGTATATTTTGTGTGTTTAACTTGAGATTCTATCTCAAGGGACTGTCCCTAAAGCATCCAAAAATTCAGGCAAACATTTTGATGGTCATAACTTTGATTTAAGCCAAACAACTATATCCTCAACTATATCATTCAAATATACTGAATTTGAGTATAAGTGGATTACACTAAAGCAATAAAATGGTTAGTTTTAATTCTAGGAGTCATGTACATATAATACACTATTGGTTGCTTATAATCCTAAAAGATTTACTAACTCATCTGCAAAGAAACTAAAATATGAAACCAACTTTTTTTTAATGATTATTTTGTGTAGTATAGAAAATAGCAATTCAGTAGGTCATTTCTTGTCATTTTTACAATTTAGAGGCAGAACTTTATTCTTTTCTCTGAAGCATTATTGTCTCCATTCTTGCCGCTCATTAGCATCTGTTACTTTCTAGTAGTTTTAATAACCAGTTTTACTTTGAATAATTAAGTTGTGTGTAAGAAGGAACTACTCTAAATATTTGTGGGGCTTATTTTCCTTTGTCTTGGTTATAGTTGTTTCTTAAAAAAGTAAAGTGCTAGTATTAGCCTTCCTAGTCCTAAAAGATTTGAAAAACACAGTGAATTATCCATTGTGTTGGCCATAAATGAAATGCATTATTACTAAGTGAAATCCTTCAACAAGAGGCACCTACAGATGAGAAAATTCTGATTATATTAGTTTAATTACAAAGAAGTAGGGTTTTTTTTTAAAGCTCCCATCCCCAAAATCAACATAGGGATCTTAGAAAGAAGATACAGGCTTTTCAAACTGTGTTTAAAAGACTAAGGATAAATTGCAAACAACCATGTTCCTTAAGTGGAAAATTCAGGTACTTTAAATCTCTGCACTCCTGGAAATGTTATGTTCTAGTTGTTTGCTTGATCAAGTTTATATTGGGCTAGAAGATTACAAATGTTTTCTTCAAGTTTCCTGGCATTCATCCATTTTTAATAGTGTATCACTAATTTTATTCCCATAGATGGGTTTGAAATCAGTGGTGCCACATAATTTTCTGTTTAGAAAACCAAATTTGAACATACTGTTTCCTATAAATTCAATAGTAGCACTTTATATTATGCTTAACTACTGACTTCTTTTGGGGGCTTGGAGGGTAAGAGGTAGAATTCTGGAAAAGGAATTTAATTGATCATCATGTAGCATTAAAAAAAATTATGCCCAACTACAGAAGCTTGACAATATCAATTTATAATTTATTGAATATCTCTAGAAGTCAACTGGTATAATCTTAGTTGTCCACCTTTCATCAATTTATTTAATGCAAAAACTGCAAAGGGATTCTCCTTGCTGAACTCTGGATTCTCTCTGCTGCAGACAGGCTTTGTTTACTATGAACATTTCTGCTTTGCATTATTTTGACATTTACATAAAATACCTGAAAATATGTATTTTTTGTACTTGTAACTTATTTTAGGTTTTGATAACTAAAGATAAGTAGATAATGTACAACAGTACAATTAAGAAAAAAGTCCTAACCCTTTTTACTCGAGGCACATGCCAAAAAATGGGGCGTAAGGGGTTAAAACAGTTTACATTAAGCTGTTTCATTTTCTGCTGTATGTTAGAACATATCTGCTACAAATAAACTGCCTAGCCCTACAGCATCAGGACGCTGCAGTTACCATCCATGTTATCTTATCAAATAAGAAAAGCTAGTCTTTATTTTCTACAGTGTAGGCTTAATTTTGGGACAGATATTTCACTGTATATTTAACAGTGATCTCATTTTAAATAATAATTTTTGAAAAGCTTATTTGTGTAATAAAGAATGTTTAGGATTTTGGTTGGGTTTTTGTTTTTTGTTTTTTTTTTTTCCTGGTGCTAGCTTATATGTAAATAAAAAAAAGAATCTCATATATATCATAATCATAGCAGAAATTATTTCCTGATTATAATAAAGAATTTGATGTTTCTCCTGCCCTTTTTGTTTATCTAATTCCACTAAACTGGACATTGACTATCCCAAGTTTGTAAACTGTTTCAAAGCTGAAATTAGTCCTGTGGATTTTTATATTAACTTTTTTTTTAATGATTTCATATTATTATAACCCCCTTCAAAACATATTTGTATTCAAAATTTATCACAAACTCCCTATGACAAAAGAGCAAAAGATTCAGTTAAAAAAAATGTATAAACTTGAATTTGGTCAACACTGGACATTGTCATTTGTGCTTTTTTTCCACTGCAGCTATTTACTGTATGCATTAAAAAGGGCTTGTGTTTTTTGTCTTCAAAGATGAAAGCTCTTGCCATCAATACAACAAAATAATCTACAAATACCAGCAGTTTCCAGGATGAAAATGCTAATTTTTGTTAACCAATATTGTTTTAGTCTTAAGAAAAGCTTTGTTTTATCACGTGAGATGCTGTTAAACATTTTGTGGCTATATTTAATTTCTGTTGAGAAATAGTTGTTTAGGTAAAACTTGAAAATAAATATAGTTGTGAAACTTGTTCAAATTGCAAAATAAAGATGTGCTTTAGTAATTTAAAGTTCAGACTTTGGGGGCAGTTATTTTGTGGGAGACTTGAGAGTTGTATTCTGGCAATATTTATAATTAACTTGTAGGCCTTTAGATGGGATTTTGAGGAAAGTGTGATAATGTGAATTTGATTCTTTCTTGTAACTGATCCAAGTGGTTGCTGAGTTTTAGTTTGGGAGATTAGTAGAAGAAACATTTAATTGGTAGGAGTCAGCACAATGATTAGATACTGTTTCATAAGCATTGCTTATCAATAATTAATGTATTACTGTGTGCCCTCATATATACATAATACCGTGTTTCCCCGATAATAAGACCTATCCTGAAAATAAGACACCCACATACTCTTTAATATTCCGCTAAAATAAGCCCTCCCCCGAAAATAAGCCCTATCGAACTTACTATGAAAACGGTCATCATGGTGATCCCCTGCGCTATATGCTGCGTAGCGGTACCTTCAGTAAGCAGCGCCGCCCTCCCCTCCCAGGTGAAACGCACATCGCGCTCCGAGCTGCATCCAATCAGAGCTGCAGCAGTGAGCGCGTCATCCTCTTCTTCCCTGGTGATTTGCTTGCTGGCGCTACTGAGAGCAGCGCCGCGGAGTAGAGCTGAGACAGGACCATCTAAAAACTCGGTAAGTTCAGTAAGCGATGGAGAATAAAATAAGCACTCAGGGGGCATGATGGAGGCTAAAAGGGGCATGATGGAGGCTAAAATGGGCATGATGGAGGATAAAAGGGGCATGATGGAGGATAAAATAAGCCCTCCCCTGAAAATAAGCCCTCTGGTGTTTTTTAGTCCCAAAAAAATAATAAGACAGTGTCTTATTATCGGGGAAACACGGTAGTACAAAGTTAGCAATTCTTTTATTATTGATTTCTGAAATAAAATGTCCCACTGGAAACTAAATAACCTTGTAGTAACAGAACATGTAAGGAGCCCACATTGATGAGTCTTAGTTCCCACCCCTGAAGAAGGGAACCCAGAGCCTCCCCATTTTACTCTGATCAGCAACCAACTGCAGTACTCATTCCCAACACTCATGGACTCTTCCTGATTATCCCACTCATTTCAGCATAGGAGAGAACAATTGTTCACACATTAACTTTTGATAGCTTGAGCTGGGGAATCCCCAAATACAGTTGGTCTTGTAAAAATCTTTATCA
This sequence comes from Sminthopsis crassicaudata, assembly GCF_048593235.1. Lineage (NCBI taxonomy): Eukaryota > Metazoa > Chordata > Mammalia > Dasyuromorphia > Dasyuridae > Sminthopsis > Sminthopsis crassicaudata. Next base: position 364,547,904 of record NC_133619.1, on the reverse strand, counting down.
TCCTCTACTATTGTATTCTTAACTGGATTTTAGCATTTTTCCTACTCCTTATACCCTTCCCCTTCTAAATGATCTTGGTTATTTGAACTTTGAAATTAATACATAACAGAACTATAAGGTAAGGAAAAAACTGATAAAGGAATATATAGGGAGTTTTCTTTTTAAAGCTGAATTGTAAACAGACTAAATACCAGAATTCCAAGGGGGGAAAAAAAATTTGTTGGTTGTTCTCATAGACTTTGACTATAAAATGTGTGTTTTGACCCAAGAGCAGTAGGGCTAGCAAAGGAGCCTGTTATCTTCAATCAATAGGTATTTCTTAAGCATCCTCCGTGGTACAGCAGCTGCTAGATATTGACAATTCCAAGAGGTGAATGAGTGCCTTTCAGGAAATAGTCTGTGCAGAGAGACCAAAAAAAATGGAACATCCTATGTGAGCAATGACAAGAGGGCCACTTTTAGTGGATTACAGTGCATGCCAGAGAATGCCATATGATTAAACCTGACAAGATAGGCTTTCGAAGCCATTGACCCTATAGATAACAAAGCACTTGATCCTAGAGGTAAAAGGGAACTACTATGATTTACTGTGCAAAGAAGTAATAATAGTCATCCCTATTACTCTAAGAATATCCCTTTGGTGGTTAAGAAGGGACTGGGACAGAATAATTAGTTGACCTTAATTCCCATCTTTAACTCTTTGACCATTGGCAAGTCATTTAGCATCCCTAAAACTGTGAAACATGGATAATATCTACCTCATGAAGTTTGCTGCATGATACCTATTAGCATAGTAACCTTCTGTCCTGTGGTACCATTAACTGAGCCAAAGATGAGATGGGAAGAAGTAGGGTAGAGAGAAAGATCAAGAACTACAACAAATGTCTTAAGATTTTGAAGTGCTTTGCAAGCTTTAAAATGCCATGTAAATGTTATTTTTAATAAGTAAATTTGATAATTAGGATGAAATCACATTTTAAAAATCAAATGAACCTGGCAAAGATTTGACTTGAAAAGCATAACTACCAGTATGCTGATAAACAACAACTGGGTGAAGAGGGGAATGAAATTGTACCCACAACACCCTTTTAAATTTGTTACATTTTTCTCTATCACTTAAATCTAAACAAGAAAACAATAAATGAAACTCCAGTTTGTAGTTTTTGTCACTCTGAAAGTTCACAATTGAGTATCTACTGATTCAAGCTGGCTTAAATAGAGGGGAGAATTAAAATCATCTTTGTATGGTCCATTCTTTCTGGGAACATTTTTATTTTTAGTGGGCAATGCCATAAACCAAAGAAACATTTCTAATACTGAAATTTAGATACTGCAAATAGTTTGAATAGGAGAGATGTTTGGGGCTTGTCTTCCTAGTATGACTCAGATGTATACCCTATAAATAACCTTTCCCAAAAAGCTGTGTTTAATAGATATAAATATGTAGATATATTTGGGGATTATAGAACAGATTTAAAACTGAAAAGGACCTTAACGTCCAGTATCCTTATTTTTCAAATGAGAAAACTTAGGCCTTAAAAAGATAAATGGAAGTAGCTAGATGACACAGTGGATAGAGGACTGGCCCGGAAGTCAGGAGGATCTGAGTTCAAATCCAGATTCAGACCATAACACTTCCTAGTTGTGTGACCCTGGGCAAGTCACTTAACCCCAATTGCCTCAGGAAAAACACAAAAAACGAAACCAAGTTAAATGATAGTACACACAAATGGGAAGTGACAGAACCAAGGGTGGTACATTATCATCTATTTTAAGCATTTTGCAGAACTTTGTGTAGTGTTTCATTTGGGGAGACCACCAAAAAAGTTCTATTGTGTAATTGCACTGAACTAAGGTGGATATATGATTGTTAAGTTATATAAAATTATAAACATAGTGAAATTGCCCATTTTGAAAAGTGACCCGAGTAAGCATACACTGGAATTGATTTACCTTGGACTATTTTTGCTTTTTGTAAAACTGATTTCAATTTTTGTTCCATGATTCTGTTGGTGAAGGATAGTTGTTGAGAAATTCTTTTTTAATCACACATTCTTATGACCTAAGAGCTTTGATACAGAGCTAGATTCAAAATGCAAGAGCCCCAAAGAAACATGAGATGTGCAAAAAGGCATCTCCCCTCCAAGTACTTATTGGTCTGATTAGCCATACACAGGCTGTACATTGACCCCCGACCATAGTAATATCATTTTGGTTAACAAGCCAGTGGTGCTGATCCCGTCTACATGATTTCTGTCAGTATTAGCCAAATGAAGCTTGTGGGGATTTATATTAAAAATAGAAAAATAGGGTGAAAGGATAACAAGCATAACTATACCTATGTTAATCTCTAAAAAAACGTACATTCATTACTTGCATTACCCAAAGAAGGTACCAAGCTCTCGTTTAGTGCCCTGGGTAAGGTTATATGAAGACTGACATAATTGTTCAGAACTTGGACTTAGAATAGCAGTCATGGGAGAAACTTAAGCCTCAGTCCTGCAACTACCAGAGTGGGAAAACAGCAGCACAATCGATACCTTGGGTCTACATGGACTAAAGTAACTGTTCCTTAACAGTGCCAGTTTAGTCCCAGCAGCTGATAGCAAAGAGCATCAAGTACTCTTTGTCCTCTTCAGGCTGAATAGTGAAATGCCAGCAAATGGCAGTAGAGAGCCACAGCTCATTGGACAGCATCACTTGCTATTTAACACACATCGTGCTGCTCAGTATGGGAGAATAATGTTAGAGGGTAGCCACAGCTTTATAAGGCAGTTTTTATTTGTGAACAGTTTCTTGTCCTAGCAATTCTTCAAGGGAAAAAGCAAACTTTATTAGCATCCCTCTAACACAGAATAACTGAACAAATCCATCTATCTGAATATAATAAACACATTTTTGGTCAAAAATGAGATTTATTTTGCTTAACTTCATATTTGTTACAAGGGTTTTCTGTTTTTTAAAATGGGGGAGGATAGAGGTTAGAAAATGTGTTCATTAATTTGTTTTAATTAGTGTAGTCATTTTTTAGCCTTCCATGTATGCCTAAACCACATAATTCATAAATTTGGAGCTTGAAGGGACTTAGAAGTCATCAATTCCAACCATTTCACTTTACATATGAGGAAACTGAGGCCCCAAGAAGTTAAATAGCTTGCCCAAGGTCACACAGTAGCAGAATCCTGATTCAAACTAATTCCAAATCCAGCACTCACATCCCTTCACACACATCCTCTGGCCACACCTCCTCTTCCAGGTATGTACCTGGTCATATGTCTTGTCAAGTGTGTGTACTCTACTTTTATGTTGATTATTTATAGAATTTATGGGAAAACGTACTCCCTGTGAATGGAAGAGTTTTCTCATGACTATTGGCTGTGCTATTTGTATCAATGTCTTTTGCTTTAATGTGTCCTTGGTTGGCTTGGTAAAAATAAATGTTAGTAAAAATTTATGAGCTATTCTTTTGAATGGATGCTGAATCGAGATTAGATTTCTGAGTAGTTCTTTGAGCATCATCCCATTAAAAATTGGTTTCACATTCTCATATAAATGAGAGAATAGACAAAGGACTTTTTATGCTTCAAACAGTAAAATGCTAGATCTAATCTGGAGCCAACCACATCTTCTTCCCTCATTGATGAGGCAGTTGAGGATTAGAGATATTAACTTCCCCAAGAGAGACAGTGAATAAGTAGCAAAGCCAGAACTAGAACTTAGGCTTCTTGTCACTTTAATGTTCTTGTATCAATCTAAAGTCCCCAGCCCTAAAAGTCTATGAACTTAAATATTGGGTATTCAATAACAAATGTGTTGAAGGTTACCATAGCATTTAAAAAATATTCACCTATTCCATTAAAAGTAGCTTAACTATATGGTCTCAGTTCTCCATTTCAGCCTCTAATTTGAATAGTACTATTATATAATTAACTTTACTACTCTTTTCTTTCCTCTATTTCTTTATCCCTTATCCCTACTTTTTTTCTTCCTACTTCTCTCCTTATTAGATATTTTAGAAAATACTCTTAGCTCTATGGCCCTATCAGTTACAGGGTAGTCACCTATTGGTATCATATTGGTTCTTTATCTCAGATGATATATTGAGGGGCTCTGAACCTTCAGCTGGAGCAAGGATATCCTATTTAGCATGCATGGTCAACAAGGAGAGCACACACTGATGTAGGAGATAGGATCCATTATAGGTTCTATTATAAATAGTAATTTGTGGTACAGTGGGACCAAGTGTACCCTATCCAAGAGATTGATATAGGGAGAAGCAATGGGTGCCAGGACAACATCAAGGGATTGGGTATTGTTGAGGATGGTTCACACAGGAAGACAGTTCCCCAGGCTGTGCAAAGAGAATCCTCAGTATGGTTCAGACAGTTGCACAATACTGTGGCCTGGGGAAATACAAGAGAAAACCCAGGCCAATGTTTGGTGATATTGTAAACATATATAGTGCTCTTGGTCACTGGATGATATTTAAGGGGACTCTGCATGAGGAGGCCAGGAAAAAACTTCATAGTGCTGAATCTTGTACCACTTGCATTTATATTTGTTGAAATGCTGATAAAAGTGGTCTCTTGACCATCCCCAGCCTAGAAGCAAAGATTCTGGATCATTGGGTTTAGAGAAAGAAGAGCAATCACCATGGCTGGGAGGTTAATGATTGAAGTCATGGAGGTTGACTTCCTGAAGTTGAAAGAGCTGTAGGGAATGAGGCTGTAGTCCTGGGAATCAGGTTGACACACCCAGCATTCCTGCAGTCCACCTTACCCAACAGAATTCCCTAGTTATCCCACTGCTTTAGAACTCTCAGCATGAGGAAACAGTCCCAGGCCTGGGGAATAAGCTGAAAACAAAAGGAAAGGAAGCAACATGATAATACTTTGTATGCAAAACCAGAGATAAAGAGAAGGTAGATTGCTGGGAAATTATAAAGAAGGACCTACATGTGCAAAACTGTTCGTAGCAGCTCTTTTTGTGGTAGCAAAGAATTGGAAAATAAGTAGATGTCCATCAGCTCGGGAATAACTGAACAAGTACATGAAAGTAATGGAATATTATTCTATAAAAAATGATGAACAAGCTGATTTTAGAAAGGCCTGGAAAGATTTATACAAACTGATGTTGAGCAAAGCAAGCAGAACCAGGAATACATTGTACATGATACCAGCAAGAATGCAATGGTCAACTATGAAAGGGTTGGTTCTTCTGAGGTGGTTCAGTGATCTAAAGTGATCCCAACAGATTTTTGGAAGAAAATGCCACCTGCATCCAGAAAAAGAACTAAGGAAACAATGTAAATTAACACATGCTATGTTCATTTCTTTTTTGTTTGTTTTTCTCTCTCTCCCATGGTTTTTCATTTTGCTCTAATTTTTCTCTCCCAACATGATTCATAAAGCAATACATTTATTAGAAAAAAAAAAGAGAAGACAGAATGAGGAAATAACTGCTTGGTCATAAGTTGGTCACAAGCATTCTCTGCTTTTGTTGAAGAAAAACTTTAAGCTCTAGATTGGTTCACAAGTATGCTGCTCAATATATTCTGTGATAAAATAAGAAATAAGTTTTACCCAGGACACGAGTCCAGCGGGAGAGGCCTTCGAACTTCATAGCTGTTGGGATGATCAAGATGAATCTACAGGGACTCTTACATTTTTTTCCAAGTGGATGTTCCCTCCTCCTTCAAAGACTTTGAATAGACTATATTTCCAGAGCTGACAGTTAAAGAAGATGCAGATATTATTTTATCGTCTTAGGAATATGAGTATTAGCATCCAAGGAGAGAGAAGCTTTCTTTGTCAAAAGGACAATGGCTCCATGCCCCAAGTCAGAATCTGTTACATAATCACGGGTAGATAAGCTTCTAGATACCAGAGAGAGATCATTACAACAGCATCTCAACTAGCTCCATAGAATCAAGTAGGAATTTATTGGGCAGCACCCTTCCTTGGTAAGTGGCAAATCACTTGCAATAGGACACTGTTAAGCTATTTTGCCATCAAGCCCACAACTCAGCAATTGAAATGTGAATGCTTTGGGGGATCAGCTCTAGAGATAGGACCTTTGGGCACTTTTAAAACTTTAAACCCAAACCACAAGTAGATCAACTTACCTGAAAGAGGAAAAATACCTAACAAAAGCAGGTATTTATCACCAAGAGAAATGAGCAAAAAGATTTTAAAATTGTTAGCTAAGGCAGGAGCTTCTAATCTTTTCAAGAACTTTTTCTTTCACATTTCCTAGAAGTCTTGAAATCACTGATGAGCAGAGTAATAAGTCCATAGAATGAGGGATAAGCAAGCCACTCTCAGGGTAGTGTCTCTCTTCTATCCTCCACAGAAAAAATTGGAACCCCAAGAACACCAAATATAGCCCTGCAAGCTACTAGAGCACCTGTCATAAACAATAAGATTCCAGAGTGATAAGCACAAAAAACACAACTTGTCCCTCTTGGTGGAAAGCCACCATCCTAAGGCTAAGTAGGTATATATAAAAGAATTGAAAGAGAAAACACCTGAAAAATAGTCATTGACCTATCTCCCCCCTACCCTATCCCCAACCTGGGTCTGGTCTCTCCTTCCCCTGTTCCTGCCCCATTCTCGAGGGCCATACTGTCTTAAGTGTCCTGCCAAGAACTGTTCTAGTTTCAGGGAACCCATAGACCACAGCTAGTGCCAGGAGGGATCAGTGTTGGGAGCTCCAGTCGTCACCTGGGCGGTCCTGGGGCAGGTGCGGGCTTCCTGCTTCAAAGGAGCTGTAGGGGCTAGGACCTCTATGGAACTTCCTGGCCTCCCTGCCAATGAGGCTGCAGGAACTTCGTGGAAACCCGTGTGGGTGACCCGGGACTCCATGAGGCAGAGGGTGTTTGGGTCGGTAAACTTAGCGGGAATGGGATCATCGACATATATCAGGCTGCTCAGCAGACGGGTCATAGGTAGGAAGAAGCATATGGCAATGTTTTCTAAAGGCAGGGTACTGGGAGACGGTCATAAACGCATAGATACATGGAATTTCTGTCCATTTTCCCTCTCCTCTGCAGAACAGATCTAATTGTGGGATCATGTAACTTAAATAATGTTTTCAGGCCAAGTTTCTTGGTCCTTTAAATTGTACTGTGGCCAAGTTGTGTTACAGTAAAATTTAAGCCTCCTTTTCTTTAGATCTTGTAGGCCAAACTTGTCAAAATGTGCAAGAGGCAACCTAAGGTAGAATTCCAGGGAATAAATGGGAACTTTCCCTGTCTCATCACTCATCAGTACCATAGGCATTCCCCTGTACCAGTGACCTAGTAAGGGAGAAAAAATGAAAAAAGACTTCATCAAGCAGTGTGTCCTGGCTAAGAGAGCAGTCTGGACAACTAAGAAGATCCCAAAAAGCCTAAACCTTGATGGAATCATACCTGCACTGAGAATTCTAGTCACTCAAGGAGGTCCCAACTGTGAGGTTAAAGTGCTTCACTGTGGACTGAAAATGGAACTTACCTTTTATCCGCGTTCCCTGTTAGGGCCACTAAGAACATGATAAGGATTGGTCAGGACCAGGAGTCTCAGGTAAAGAATTTCAGGAAGCAAGCTGCTTCTCAGTCAAGGCAGATTTTATTATGAACAGAGAGGTAAACTTGGTTCTTAAGGGATCAGCAACAATCTAGGGAAAAGGTCCCATATTTGTAGAAATTTCTGAGCCATGTCAAAGCCTGACCCAGTTCCTAGGGAGGCAGTCAACCACAAAGACAGAAAAACAGGATGCAGTTGGCCACCCAGTCAGGTGCAGGGGGCTTGGGTCATGCTACATGTTTCAAAGATCTCAGTGAACAAGGTCACTCACGTTTGCCCCCTGAAAACAGCTTTTAATACGGGGCAAAGTTTCCTACCGAGCATGGTACAATCTGGTATCAGACAACCTGGGTTTAATAATTCCTTCCTCATTCTGAACAAATCATTTGATCTCTCTTGACTTTATCTTCATTTGTAAAAATGGGAATACTGTAACCAATAAAGTCTCTTTTCAGCACTAAAATTATGATTCTACAATCTTTTGTTTACAGGCTTCCTAGACCTCAGGTAGCGAGGTCTAAATTTCAGTAACTATCTCTTTGTTGTTGAATCTCTTTTGACCACAAGGAGGAGCAAGTATTTCACAAGTATTTCAACCTAATTGTGAACCAAAATGTGTTAGGGTCGTCCTCTTAATATTCTAGTTTAATAGATTTTCCATTTCTGTCATTGCTGAGACCTTGTTAGTTTAAAAGTTAAGTTTCTTTTCCTGATCTGAATCCAATCCAAAAAACAAACTACATTAGTTCTCTAATGCAGAGTAACAAGTCTGATCTTTTAAGCAAAGACACTATAATAAATCCATCCAAATGAATATAACTCCCTTCTAAATAGTACCCTTGGAGGCTATATACTTTTTCCTGTAGTGCTACCATTGTTTACAATGTTTTGGAAATAGCATTTTGGAAACAATCTGAAGATCAATTGATAAGCCACATAATATTCACTTTTACATAACTTTTGGTTTTAGATTAAAAATAAAAACCTCAGATTTTATTTTTCTTACTCTCTCAATAGGGGAATAGGGGGATAAAGTGAAAGAGAAGGCAGATTTTCATTGATTAGGATATATTTAATTTTTTAAAACCCACACTATTCCCTAGTTTGGTAACTCAACAATCTGGTTATCCAACTTAACCCCAGGTATTTTAAAATTGTTTCCAAAAATCAAATCTTAGTTCAAAGATTAAAAGTTTGCCTTGATGAATGATATTCAGAATGCTGTTTTGATGTCTGCAGGTCATCCCAAGAGGAGTTTCAAATCACTTTGAGAATTAACCATATTTTGTAGCATAAATTCAAGGCCTCAGGTTGCTGTTTCCAGATTAATCCTTCAAAAGTATTAAATATATTAAAAAAAAAAATCAAGTTGCCAGTGTTTTGTGTCTCCTATGACTCCTAAAACAATACCTTGCACATGTTAAGCACTCTATAAAAAATGATTGGTTGATTAGTTAACCAATTTATTGGTTAACAATTAGTTGGTTAGAGATCATATGACTATAATGCCTGAAGTTACTGAGTTCTGATAGGGCTATCAGCTTTGTCAACACAGGCTCTCCTTTTGCTCTGAAGTCATTCTTGTCTGCAGACCTACTTTGGAGCAAAACCAAGACACATTTTTGAGGTACTTAATACTGAAAATACCCTATTAGATACGTAGCTTGAGAAGTCTTCATTTGTAGCCCTGAATTAAATAGCAAAACCAGGGGTAGTGTCTCCAAGTGCTAGGTAAAACAGATTAGAATATAATTAGAAAATATTTAACAAATAAGTAAATATGCAATAAAACATAGATAACATATTTTAAAATAAGCCAAAATAGAGTTTTAGGACCTGTATAGATTAGTGACCCCCTATTTCTATTTGAGTTTGAAATCACTTATCTAGTCCAACATTTGGCATTTTGCTGGAAAAGAAATTGAGGCCCAAACTTTCTCAAAGACATCTAACTAGTCAGCAAAGTGAGCTTTCTACTACTTGCTGCCTCTTATGTGTCTGCTAGATTATAGTTTCCAATGTTATCAAGGGAGAGAATGAAAACATGTCCCCACCCAAACCATGTCTGAATGTCCTTCTTTAAAATTCTTTCCTCTCCCTTTCATCTGATTTCATCATATGATATAAAAAGCAGCAATAAATACTGCCAAAGGGATTTTCTTTAAATGCATATCTGACATAACATTTCCCTACTTATTAAATTCCAGTAGTTTCCTACTTTTCTCCAGGATAAATTACAAACTTCTTTACTTAGCTTTTAAAGGCTCTCACAATCTAATTTATCTTTCTAGCTCCCTTCCATATCATTTCCTTTCCCATATTTCCATCCAATCAAAATTACCTTCTTTGACTTTCTTGCCAGAAATGCACTCTTCTCTTCTGCCTTATAGGATTCCCCCTCTTCCTTCAAAATGCATTCCAAACATATGAACTCTTTCCTTAATCCCTTCAATTACTAGTGCCCTTCCCCTCATACTATCAGTGTTAAGAGTTAGATTGACACAGTGGACAAACTCAATGCCTAAAGTCAGGGCTTCAGTTCAAATGTGACTCCAGACTCTTATTAACTATGTGATGCTGGGGAAGTCACTTAATTGCTGTCTCTCTCTCAGTTTCCTCAACTGTAAGAAAAAAAAAAGGGGGGGGGGATAATAATAGCATCTATCTCCTCTGGCTATTGTGAGGATGAAATGAAATAATATTGGTAGAGAACTTAGCACATCGCCTGGCATGTAGTAGGTGCTTAGTAAGTACTTATTTCCTTCCTTCCTTGTAAAGAATTTGTATTTATTCTCCTTATATTCTATATACCCCACTTTCTCCCTCAAAGCATATAACCTCCTTACAAGTAATGATTGTTTTATTTATTGTTATTTCTATCTTCAGCATCTATCAAGGTTCCTGGAACATAGTAAGTATTTAATAAATGTTCATTATTATAATTAAATTAATGAATAGAAAGGTTATTTAATAAGTGCTTACAATGTCTAAGCACTAGGGAGATAATTAGCAAAGCAAGGCAGTCCCAGATGTCAAGGAATTCATGCTAATAGTTGGGGGAAATGACATATGTAAGAGGTCAGTTTTAGGGCAGGTGACAAGACCCAGAACTCTGAAAGCAATACAAGTGGTAAGTCCTGTGAGGCTTTAGGATCCATTGGTAAACCAGACAGCAGTACTTGGGAATCTGTAGGATGTAACAATATGCTAGAAGATGATGAGATCTAAAGGTCTTATGTCTTACTAGAAGAACTGATTGGTACAGAAGATGGCCATGTCTTTGGGAGTAGAGTACCTATAACCACTGTACAGGTGGGAATGGCTTAAGGATCTATGTGAAATGAGGATTCTTGGTTCTTTCCAACAGGGTGACATAAACAGAGGCAGGGATCAGTGTCATTATGCATAAATCAAGGTGACCTCTGTCTTTCAATATCCAGACTTGCTCCCTCAGTCATTTTATGTGTTTTGGATACCCAGATAGAATTTTTCTCTCAAAACAGTGATTACTTTAATTATCCCTTTTTTCATATCTCCTCATAAAGAATTTAGCCAGTGAAGTGTTGGTTGTTCTGTTAATACAATTAATTTTGTCTATTATAGGCAGCCAAGTGTTGTAGTGGCTACAGCACTGGGTTTGGATTCAGAAAAACCTGACTTAATGAATTCTGCCACAGTCACTTACTAGCTGTGTAATATTGACCAAGTTGCTTAACCTCTCACAGACTCAGTTTCCTCATTTGGAAAATGGACTTAATAATAGAACCTACCTCTGGATTATAAGAATCAAATGGTATATAACCAACTTGGTAAACCCTAAAGCACTAAATAAATATCAGGAATTATTACTCCCTATATAAAAATCAAAGGTGTTTTATTGATGAAATTAACCCAATTTTATTTGTCAATTTTAATAACCAGATGATAAGCTGACCCAAGAGAAGAAATCCTACCAGTACCCATTTCCCTTTCCCAAATACTTTTTTTTAGCAGTAATGTTGATCTTAGGAACATTCTGGAGGTGGACCTTCTGAATTAAGATGTGAAGTACTATCAATGAAGGTCTTTAAACAAAGGCAGGTAATAATAAGCCTGTTTATATAAGATAAGAACTTGATTTAGGAGTTTGTTTTGCTCCAGATAGAAATTGGGCTAAGTAACTTCAAACTGTCTTCTGATTCTGATCTTCTAAAATTTCCAGGTGACTCCCTGAAATTCATAGATTATATGAATATATTGGACAAGAGGGAATCTTCCCTCTTGTTTTTCTTTCCTTAGTCTTACTTCTTCTTTAGGACTTAATATGAATTGGTTTAATGTATTTCAGAAATACTTAGTAAAACTGCACTGTGAGGTTGGGATAAATCTCAAATGAGAGAATTCTAAACACTATAGTCCCTGGGTGAATGTCTAGGTAGATAGGACCCTAGAAATCATCCAATCTAAGAGTCTTAGCTTCTTAAATTTTTTAACTTTGGCAGTCTGGTGAAACAAATGGACCCCTTCTCAAAATAATGTTTTTTTAAATGCATTAAAAATATATTTATAGAGGAAACCAATTATATTGAAATATAACTATCAAAATTAATTTTCAACTGAGGCAATGGGATTAAATGACTTGCCCAGGATCACACAGCCAGGGAGTGGTAAGTGTCTGAGGCCACATTTGAATTCTGGTCCTCCTGACTTAAGGGATGGTGCTCTACCCATACACCAACTAGCTGCCCCAAAATGTATATTTTTAAATGCAACTTTATAGACCCTAGGTTAAGCACTCTTGTCCTCTAACACTTTTTTGAAAGATAAAACTAAGGAACTATCATGTGAGATAATTTCCTTAAGTTCCCGTGAGAAATAACTAGCAGAGCTCTTTCTAAGAATGATCTGGGCCTGTGTAAATATAAAGCCCAAACTTCTATCTCCTTCCAGATAATGACTGCCAGAAACTCATCTAAATAGATGATGAGCAAAAGATCCAGACCTTTTATTGTAAACAGATGGCCACTGAAATCTCTCCTGATGCTCTGAATGATGAATGGAAAAGTTATATGGTATATATTAGTGGCGGGAAGGACAGAAAAGGTTTGCAGGGGTTTTTTTTTTAAATTAATATTTATTTTACTTTCAATTATATGTAAAATTGATTGCAACATTCCTTTTTTCAAATTTTAATTTTTACATTCTCTCCCTCTCTTTTTTCCTCTCATCCCTCAGTGAGAAGGCAAGCAACCTGACATAGATTATATATGTGCAGTCATGCAAAACATATCTCCATGTAAGTCCTGATGTGAAAGAAAACAGACAGACCCCTCTCCCTCAGAAAAAAAAAAAAATCTGCATTCAGGCTCCACCAATTCTTTCTCTGAAGATAGACAACACCTTTCATTACCAGTCCCTCAGAATTATCTTAGATCATTGTATTGCTGAGAATAGCTAAGTTATTTTCAGTAGATGATCACACAATATTGCTATTACTGCATCAGTTCATTTTGTATCACTCTACATCAGTTCATTTATATCTTTCTAGGTTTTTCTGATAGCATCCTACCAGTCATTTCTTATAACATTATAGTATTCCATCATAATCATGTACAACAACTTAATTCAGACATTCCCTCAATTTCCAGTTCTTTGCCACTACTAAAGGAGTTACTAGAAATATTTTTGTACATATTTTTGCTTTTTATCTTTTTGGAATACAGATCTAGTAGTGGGGTTATTTAGTCATAGGGTAATGGAGGATATTTTAACTCATGAATGTGACTATTTCTCATTAAGGTCCATTCTTGCTGTCGCCTTAGAAAAACCATAAAAAGAAAATATAAACCTATTCAGGGTTGTAATGTGGATGCTAATCTGGATAATCTCCATTTGGTTACTGTGGAGAAAGATAAGAATAATATATATGAACTGAAAAATACTACTGTGCCTTGTCACATGGTATTAGCAAAATCTGAAACTTTCCAAATTATACAAAGAAATCTATACAAAAAAATCTACAATATATCATGAGAAAGTCCCTAAATGAGGAAGATAAGAATCGCAGGAACAAACCTCTTAATATTCGTCATCTGGTGACCTGCCATGTTTGGCAGCCCAAGCATAAAATCTTTGCTCTAAAAAAAATCACTATAACAGCAAAGAACTGGAAACCAAATGCATGCTCATCAGTTGGAGAATGGCTGAATCAGCAATAGTATATGAATGTTATGGAATATTATTGTTCTGCAAGAAGTGATCAGCGGGATGATTTCAGAAAGGCCTGGAGAGATTTACATTAATTGATGCTGAGTTAAGTGAGTAGAATCAAGAGAACCTTGTACACAGCAACAAGATTATGTCATTATCAATGTGATAGACTTGGCTCTTTTCAATAATGAAGTGATTCAGGCCAATTCCAATAGATTTGTAATTGAGAGAGCCATCTGCATCCAGAAAGAGGATAACTGAATGTGGATAATAACACAGTATTTCAACCTTTTTTGTTGATGCTTTTGTTTGCTTGCTTGTTTTTTTTCTTTTTCATTTTCATTTTGATTTGATTTTTCTTGTGCAGCATGATAAATATGGAAATAAGTTTAGTAGAACTGAACGTGTTTAACCTACATTGGATTACTTGCTGTCTAAGAGAGGGGGGCGGGAGAGAAAGGAGGGAGAAAAATTTGGAACTGAAGGTTTTACAAGGGTGAGTGTTGAAAAACAAACAAAAAAAACTATTATTATAAAAAATAAAACTAATAAAAACAACTGGGAAAAAAAAAGAAGTCACTATACCAGAACAAGGAAGAAATAGAAGGTGGTATGGTTTTGGCCAAGTAAATGAAAAAGGCAGAAGCAAAAATGTCAAGAGGACACTAAGAGACATAGACTTGTCTATACTAAGAAATTTCCCCTTTACATCTGAATCTAACCAAAAATAAGTTTTCTAAGTATATTAGAAATATAACTTTTAAATTAAAAATAATTTTGTTTAAAAAAAGAAGGCACAGTGTCAGTATTTATACAAATTGAACTCCACCCCCACCCCAACATAGTTTTTTCCTCTGTACCTTGCTGCTCTTAATCAAATGGCCTCCTGAGACAAGCCAGACAGTGCCAGGACCCCTCAACATGAATCACAAGAATACTTTTTGCCACTGAATTCAGACAGACAGCTAATGTAGCCAAAGAAGTATGGTAAGATTTTCAATGGTTTTCCTCTTAAAAGGATTTTCTGACAGATATATTTAACATTTTAGATTATTTTTCTCATACTATGCTCTTCATTAAAATAATCCTCTGAAATATTTTCCTGATGAAATAGTGATCCTGGGTTCTCCTTCTTCTTATTATTAAATTTATTAAATTAAAGCTTCAAAAAATTAAAGCTTAATTGAAGCTTTTAAAATATATATTACAATCATTTTGCTATTCTTCTTTATGCTACTCTCATCCTGATCTAATGAGTCTTCCTTTAGAACAAAGTAAAAAGAGTTAATTTTTTTTTTTTTTTTTTTTAACAACTGATGATTGTGTTTGACAGAATAGAGAGTAACTCACACTCATAATCCTCCCTGCTCTCTATGGAAAGGAAGCTGGTACATCCCCTCTTTTCCAGGGCCAAGATTTGTCATCAAATTCATATACCTTATTGAAACTTAGGATATCTTGCTATCTCCATTACCTGGTTTTGTGATAACTTCTTCTTATGTTTATTCTTCCTCTCATTTCTTTCTCCTCACCTCCTTTTCCATTTATTACCCAGGGAACAATAACCAAAGCAACATCAGGTAAGACATTTTCCAAATAACTAACTGGGAAGGCAATTGAAAGGATCAAAGCAAGTAATGCCTAGGGAAAGTGCTTTGAAAAATGTAAGGAGCTATACAACTACAAGGTGGTAATGTAATCATTATTATTGTAGATCTGTAGGCCTGCCAGTTGGGATAATATTCTACCCAGTGACTGGTTAAGAGTTAACAAGGTTGCTGAGAACTGGGATCATTGGCACATTGTGGAATACTATGAATACATTAAGCAATACTTTTCTCTTCCCTTTAGTGCCAACCTGAGTCTACCTTCCAACTGGCAAGGGTCCAAAACAAAGCTTAGATGAAAGACAACAAGCATTTATTAAGCATTATTGTGTGTCAGGCACCATACTTTGTATTGGGAACATAAGAATAAAAATGAGACCCTGCCTTCAATGAGCTTATATTCTAATAAAGGTGACAACATATATTGGAGGAGAGAGGATCAGAGAAGGAAGTTTTGCTTGCCAAGTCAAAGGAAAGAAAATCATATCATATAAAAACCCTATCATAGTTCATTGTTATGCCCAGAAGCAATGACTGTGGGAAGGGAGTCAAGCCTTAGGTATATGGCTTGGGTCACTCCTTCCCTATTAAAGGATAATGATCAGGAGCATAGCTTGAACCTAAAATTATTTCCCTAGACTAAAAATATGGAGGAATATATATGTATAATTATAACCCAGTACCATCTTTCTAAGGAGGTCAGAATGACTAGTATCATGGCCCTAAGCTCCTATTTGTTTCCTAATAGGACTCAAAATCTTCCTCGGAGAATGGACAGAGGAGACTTACCCTAAATGCTTCCCTTCAAGCCACATCTAGACAGACCTTGTGGACAATATACATATACCCTACACTGTAATTACAGAGTTAACTCATTCAATAAATAAGGCACTGTGGTGAGGAAGAAGAAAGAGAGCTGAGAAAGGAGAAAAGAAAAAAAAAAAAAAACCAAAGAGAAAGAAACCCACCCTTATGATAAGGTAGAGAGAAACTTCATAGTTAGGTGGCTGTAGCCCTGGAAAAAATTAATAGATGGAAGAATTTTTTCCTTACCTCCCTCTCCTAGCAGTCCCTTGTCATATTTTCAAAGCTTAAATACTTAGCTCTCTAGGCTTCTGGGCATCATATAAACTGATGATAGACTTAAGGCTTTCCATCCATCCTGTGTCTGGACTCGTGTATGTGTTATCTTCCCTAATGACTGTGATCTCCTTGGAGCCAGTACTATCATTTCTTTTTCTATTTGTATCTTCAGTGCTTAGCACATAATAACTTAAAAAGGTTTTTCTTTTTTAATTCTTATTTATTCTGCTATTACTTCCAGTAAAAATGTGAATTCCTTGAGGACAAGGAAAATAATTTTTATATTCTTAGCACAAAGAAAAGTGCCTTTCTTATATAATATTCTAAACAAATATTTGGTGAAATGTAAGTCCAGATCAGTGTAGAATGAAGGATCCAGATCAATACAGATCACTGAACAATGGATGCGTCTTCTTGGACCTCTATGGCATAACTGAAGTTTGTCTTTGGGCTGCCTCTTTTCTTTTTCTGTTTAGTATCCCCCTTAAATTTGGTCTCTCAGGCAATACTCACCATACTATGGATCATTCAAATCTAAATTTTCATTTATTTTTAGCATTTTAGTGTCAAGTTCTATAAACTTTTTCTAAATAAGTTTTTATTTTGGCAAAGTAATGCCCATTAAGAGAACACCTTATTGCTCTAAAATTCAAATCTCTTCACATGGAAAGGTGGTGAAAACTAGATAAAATAATAAAATGTTAAATTAAAAAATAAAAATAGATAAAATAATATTAAAAACACATGTGACTACTATACCCTTATGGTGATTGTAGAATATTAGAGAACAGGCTTAATGTTGGATAACTGGGGAATAGCAAATATCCTCATTGGCCCCAAAAGTAGATCCTAGACAGGAACTACTGAGCAGTAAAATTGACAATGATTCCCAGCAAAATTCTTATCGGTTTATTAAATTGATGTTTTATATAAAATTAGAAAGGGAAATGCTGATAACTCAATTGCACTCGAGTGTTAATGAATAGAATGGTGCCATTCTAGGGTAGAGGTTCTTGATTTGGAATCCATGGATTTGCAAAGTCTCCTTCAATGTACAGATTTCAGAGAGTAAATGAACTTATATGGGAAAAAAAAAAATTTATCTTTTTTCTCCCTAGTAATCTTCAACTGAAATTTAGGACTTCCTCCAATTATGAGTATAGACAACAAACCATAATAATAATGGGTTTCGTCTGACTGCCAATGTATGACCCAAAGAAATCAAATAACTTTTAAGCGAGGAGGTTTCTAGTGACAAACTATAAGACACACTGCTCAGTCCTGTTCTTCAAATACAGATATGAACAAAACAAAACAAAACAACCAACCTGGAATTTTGAATTAACTTGTTTTATATGAATTTATGATAATAATGATAAGATTTATTTAATGCTGTAAGGCTGACTAGCACTTATCTCAAAGTGAGGTAAGTAGTACAAGTATTATTATCCTGTTTTGCAAATAATTTTGCAATCTAGATTATAAATTATATAATAATTATAAATTTTAAAAAAGGTATCAACCTGCATTCATAAAGGGAGTTTGTTTCTTCATCTGAGATCTCTCTATACTAATGAAATTTCTTCTATTTACAAATAAGTAAATTGAGACTCAGAGGGTTTAAGTGTAAGAGATGGGGCTTTTACCCAGTTCTGTTGATTTCAAGAGGGATATTTTTTCCATTTACATTATGTTGTCTAAAAAATGTTTAGTCTGAATAAGGAGAGACTTGAGGAATTTGATCATAACCTTAAAATATCTGAAGGGCTTTTGTTTCTTTATTTCTTATTTTTTAGAAGAAGAACTAGAATCAATGGGCATAAATTACATTGATGCATATTTTTGACTAGCTAGGTGGCATAGTGGATAGCTTGTGAAGTTTGGAGTCTGGGAAATTCATCTTGAGTCCAAATCTATCCTTAGGCACTTACTAGCTGTGTGACCTTGGGCAAGTCACTTAATCCTTTTTACCTCAATAAAATGTGCTGTAAAAGGAAATGACAAACCATCCCAGTATCTGTCCCAAGAAAACTTCAAATGGCATCATGAAGAGTTGGCCATGACTGAAAAATGAACAAGAAAAATATTTTGACAATGAAAGGAATAATTTTTTTTAAACAATTAGATCTATTAAAAAATTCAAGCAATCCCAATAAAAAGTGAGATTCTCAAATGAAATCTATTCAAGGAGAGGCTATTTATTTACAGAGGATTTTTTTTTGGGGGGGGTGGTAAGGGCAATTGGAGTTGTGACTTAGGGTCACATTTATCTAGTAAGTATTAAATGTCTAAGACTAGATTTGAATTCAGATTCTCCTCACTCCAAAACTAGTGCTTTTTTTTTTTTTTTTTTTAAATATAACTACTTTCATGGGTTCAGCAATATGAATGTTTTCTCTGTTGCTATAGTTTACTAATGTTTATAAGTATTCTATTTATATTACCAGTTACAGAGTTGGGGAATTAAATTATAATTTAAAACTTTTCATTTCTGTTTGAATCATGTTGGGAGAGAAAAATCAGAACAAAGGGAAAGAGATTAAAAAAAAAAAACAGAAAAAGGAAGTGAATATAGCATAGGTTGATTTACATTCAGTCTCCTAAGTTTTTTGTGTTTTTTTTTTTTTCTGGATGTAAATGGCATTTTCTATTCAAAGTTTATTGGAATTGATTTAGATCACTGAACCACTGAGAAGAATCAAGTCTTTCATAGTTGATCTTTGAATTCTTACTGTTATTGTGTACAATGTATTCTTGATTCTGTTGGTTTTGCTCAGTATCAGTTTGTGTAAAAATTTCTAAATTCAGCTTGTTCATCATTTTTTATAGAACAATAATATTCCATTATCTTCATATATGACAACTTGTTCAACCATTCCCCAGCTGATAGGCATCTACTCATTTTCCATTTCTTTGCTACCATGAAAAGAGCTGCTACAAACATTTTTGCACATGTGGGTCCTTTTCCCTCCTTTATAATTTCCTTGGGATATAGACCCAGTAGTGGCACTGCTGGGTCAAAGAGTATGCAGAGTTTTATATCTCTTTGGGCATAGGTCCAAATTGTGCTCCAGAATGGATGGATCATTTCATAACTCCACCAACATTGCATTAATGTTCCAGTTCCCTCATATCCCCAACATTCAACATTTATCCTTATCTTTTCCTATCATCTTTGAGGCATGAGTGGTACTTCAGGGTTGTTTGAATTTGCATTTCTCTAATCAATAGTGATTTAGAGCATTTTTTCATATAACTATATATGGCTTTAATTTTGTCATCTGAAAATTGTTCATATCCTTTGACCATTTATCAAATGAGGAATGATTTGCATAGAATTTAAAACTTTGATTTATATCTACAGAGGTAGAGTAAAGGTCTTGGTCCGGAGTCAGGAAAACCTGAGTTTATATTTCAACATTTACTGGTTATGTGGTCATGTACAAGTCACTTAATTTTGTTTTCATATAGGTAAAATGGGAATAATAATTATATCAAATTCTTGGGTAGTTCTTGTGAGGATTAAATCAGGTATTTGTTAAGTGCAAAGTGCCTGCCACATAGTAAGTATTTAATAAATGCTTGTTTCTCTTCCTCCCTCCTTCCCTTCTTTTTCCTTCTTTACTTTTTTCCATCCTTCCTTCCTTCCTTCCTCCCTTTCTGTCTTCATTGATAGCAGTTTTGGGAATTCTTAAAACCAAAGAAACACAGAGTTCCTATCATTTGTTTTAAAATGAAGAGAATGAAGCTGGGAGGTTTTAACTCAAAGAGCTGGGGCTCTAATCCAGGGTCTATTGGTTCCAAAATGAGTGCCTTCCTTTCTTCTTCCTCTTTCTTCCCTGCTACTTCCTTCCTTCTTCCTCTTTCTTCCTTGCTAATTTTCTCCTTTCTGTAGCTCTGCACCTGACTGAAATCATCCATCCCTCTACTCTTTACAAAGCATACCACACACTTATAATTCTGTCCTTCTCCCTCTTAACTATTCCAGATGTCTTAATCCATTGCTAGACATATCACATTTCATCAATCCAATAGCAAAAGCAATTGAGACATGAAATGAAATATATAACAAAGAACAGATCAAGGAATAAAAACATTTTTTGCGTTCATACTTAATCCTCCTCAGGAGTTACAGAAATTGGAGGGAATTCAATATAACTAGTTTCTTTTGTAAGCCTATATATTTTATATTATGAATTTAAAAAACATTATTCTTAAAAAAGAGTTCATGGAATTAGACTATAATCCCCCACTACCAACACAACAGGAAGGGACAATCAGTCTTAGAATCATAGACCATATGATAATTCTTAGAATGAAGTGGAGCTAGAATCCCTTTAACCTGATGGAGAACAAATGCAAGTTCTTCCTTCTGTTCTGTGAGCATCAAAATGACATATACATGGTGACATGACTGCTGTTCCAATCTTCTCTCTGCCCTCAACTATAGCTTTGAGCTCTATTGTTTTCCAGCAATTTTTTTTTAAACCCTCTACTTTCTAGCACCAATCATAATCCTCATCTGGTGAATGCACAGCTCAAAATCATCTACTATGGAAAATTAAGCCCACCAATAAAATCACTTATCTTTGTTTTGAACGTTTTTTTTCAATTATCAAGCGTTTATTTTCTTTCACTTTCCTTCCTCCAACAGATTGAAAGAAAAATTAGGAACAAAACATTTGTTAACAAATATGCATAGTTGAACAAAGCAAATTTTTGTATCACTCATATCCAAGAATGTCTCATTTTTGTCTTGAATCCATTATATTTCTGTCAGGATATGGATAGCATATTTCATCATAGATTGGAATTCTGGTCAATTGATGAATTGATCAGAGTTATTAAGTCTTTTAAAGTTGTTTTCTCTTTACTATGTGTTGTGATTCTTATAAATTGCTCTCCTGCTTACTTCACTCTGCATCAGTCCATATAAGTTTTCCTTAAGGCATGATAATTTTTCATTACATTAATATAGCCATAATTTGTTCAATCATTCTACAATTGATGGGAGTCTCCTTAATTTCTAGTTCTTTATTAGAAAAAAGTGCTATATTTTTGTATATATGTCTTTTTCCTCTTTGATCTCTTTGAATATATTTACATAGTCTTCATGGTTTGAATGACTCTTATATACATTCCCCATAGATTACTAAACTGTTGAAATCATTTCAGAAATATTCATCATAACATCTGGTATATAGTAAATGATTATTTTTGCATATGGAACATTGTGTGTACTTGTTTCTTCTTGGATTGTGTCAATTTTGGGCAAACAACTCAGTCCTAAAAATAAATATGTGCTCAATTACTGAATGTTACAAGTATCAGTGGCAGAGTGCTAGATTCTAATTTGAGGAACATTTTTTAAAAAGAATAGTTAGAAAAGATCTTAAGGAGTATCTGGTCAATATTACAAAACATTAAGTATCTATTATGTTCAAGTGATTGCATTATCCATGGGTAGTACAAATACAAAATAGTCACTGTCCTCAAAGAAATTTTACTAAATGCAGAGAATCTTAATCTGTAATTTGAACTTTGAACTTTTCATAATCATATTTCATCACGATTGGTTTCCTTTATTTTGTGTATTTAAAAACATTATTCTGAGTATAGGTTTCATCTGCCTAAGAAATGGGTCTATGACACACAAAAAAGATCAAGAACCCCTATACATCACGGATGTAACATGTACATAGACAAATATAAACTAAATAAAAAGGAAGAGAATACTAATCACTGGATAGACCTCAGGGTATCTGGAAAGGCTTTGAGAAGGTTTGGTATTGACTGAAACCATGAATGAATTTATGGGTTCTAAGAACCGCGGAAGAATTCAGTGCATTTTAGGTATGCGACAACATTCTGGGCAAAGGATGTAACTGGAAGATAGACTGTCAAATTCTGGTAACATAATGGTGCAATATGACAGTCTGGCTATCCTCTTACCCCTTTGCAGAAATGAGAGATATGAAGGTGTACATTTCTACTATTTTTTAGACTTTTAAAAAAATTTTTAAAAATTAAAAATATATTGATAGATTCTGTTTATCTTGGCTTCTGTTTTTTTTTTTTTTCTCTTCTGTCTTTAAAACAATAATCTTTGTTATATCTAATTATTTGTTATATGGCTTGATCAGAGATGTTGGGTATTGGGATACCCGGTATGAGATATGGTGATGTTTTCATAAAAGAGAGACATGGTTAAAAAATTATTTTAAAAGGTATAAAAGATGACAGCATACAGAGGCATGTTGGGACCAGGCTGAGGAGTTTGCGGTTTATTTTCTGGGCAATAGGGAGCCACTAAAGGTTTTTGAGGAGCGTCTTGATCAGCCTTGGGTCTCAATAACATTAGCAGCTACACGGAGGATGGGTTGAAATGGGGATAGAAACAAAGCAGAAAAGTCATTAGGAGGCAAACTCAGCAGTAGTTGGTCTAGTCCAACTTCCTCATTTTACAGGTGAGGACTCCGAAGCCCTATACGGAGTCTGGACCCCTTCAGGTGCGCGTCCTCTCCCAGAATCGCCCTTTTAAATCGGAGACCAGAACTTTTCTCATCCCAGTGGGAGGTGTTCTGGAAAGTGTTGTTGCCCTTTTAAGGCAAGGCCCCGCCCTAAAGGCAGGACTTGGGGAAACTCCTTAAAGGATCCGGGGCGGGGGGAGGGTGGGGAAGAGGCGCAGGTTCTCCCGGGGGGATTAACGTGTGCCCGTCGCCGGCCGGAGCCGCCATTTCCTGGAGTCCCCGAGGAGGAGCCTACGCCCCCAGCCCGCCCCTGCTCGGCCGGCCGGGAACCCCAGCCTGGAGCGGAGCGCGCGGGGCTCCCCGCTCCCCGCCCCCCACCCTGCTCGAACCACCTCCTCGGACTGTGGAGTCGCGGCGGTCGCCGCAGCCACCAGGTGAGCGAAGGGCCGGGGCCGCGCGCTCCCGCCCCCGCCCCGGGCCAGCCGGCCTGCCTGCCCGATCGGCCGGCTGCCGCGAGGCTGCCCCTCCAGCCCGCGCCGCCGCCGGCTTCTCCTTTCCCTCCGGAGCGAGCTAGCTGCTGGTCCTCCCCTCTCCACCACTGCCGCCTTCGGTTTCCCATTCCCAGCCCCCCTCGGTCTCCAACCTCTCAGTCCCTCAGACCCCCCCCCTTCCCTCCCGCTCCCCAAGAACTGCTCAAGTTCTCGGTCCCGGACTCCGGCCCCTTCCCATTTCTTCCCCCTCCCCCCCATGTCGCCTCCCTGAAACTCCCTTTTCGCACCCGAGTCTGCTCCCGAAACTAAGCCGCTGTAGTAGCTCTCCTGCCCCGATAGCTTCCTTTGCGACTCTTTGCCCTTTGACTTCTCCCGGTCAAAGATTAAAAGCTTGGTAGTGGGGTATTGCGTTTTCTTTGTCTTATTTACTCTTTTGGAACCTTCCCCCGGGAGACCTTGCGCCCTCCCTGATTTCCTCCCCCTCTTTCACAGCACCTCATTCTCCTCCGACCTTGCCTTTCGGGGGCAGTTTGTGCCTTCCGCGCTCCAGGCAGCTTTGTCCACAACCCGCATTCCTTTCTGACTACCTCCCCTCGCTTCTCTTTACATTGCAAAAGAGTCTGGGCTGGGTCCGAAGCCCCCACTCCCAGCTCCGCAGTGGCGGCTTCCTATAACTTGGGACGAGCTGTTCGGTCTCTCCCTGGTGGGGTGACCTGGAGGCTGCTCTGCCACCTGTAGGCGGAGGGAAGTCCTAGGGCAGATGCCGCCGCACGCTGACCCTTCCCATTCCCGCGTTCTAATATTACTGCTTTAAAGGGGAGGGGTTTGCGATCCTTGGAAATGAAGAGCCGAGTTTCAGGTGTTTCTGGTGCAGCATATCCCTGTAGTGAATCTCCGCCCGTTTCCGTAAACAAAGGCTGTAATGTCCCTCGGGGGAGAAGCCGGATTAATGGGACTGCTGTGCTCCGTCATACTCCAGTCCCTCTGGAGCCTGCTAACTTCTAGTTAGACTTAGTCAGGCATTTCTGTTTATGAGCTTTGGAAACTGCTTGTCTCTAAAGGGGGGCAGCTCTTTATTTGTATATAGTTATCCACTCTGGTAAAAGGGGATTGGATCGCTGATTGGATTTTTTAGCTAAATGGGCTTATCACGATTTCATTTGGTCTTCTAATAAAATTCTCAATGAAATTTAGTGGCGAGGGCAGGTGAGTTTTAAAGAAAACGAGGTGGTAAGCAAGAGCTTTATTTTCATTTTTTTCTCCTTTATGCGGTATGCTTCCTGAATGATCATTGAAATCCTCAACCGTCAAGTTTCAGGTTTTGTTTTTTTTTTAAACGATTACTATGGAGGAAATTTGACTTCCTTTAATCCCCTCTCTTTCTGTTAGATGAATTAACTTTTGTATTTTTAGAAAAGAACTTTATGCGGTCTTACGTTCAGGTTTTATAAAATAAATGTCTTCTTAAAAAAAGATCATTGGTTCTTTCTATTGGACCTAAAAATGTTTTCCCTTATTAGTGAGCTATTGAAGTGCAAAGACTGCCATGCTTCTCATTCTTTTGTTATTTCCCCTAGTTTGTTGGCTTACTTAATATTCTACCTCCCTCTTCTTCTGTAACTCACTTTTTAACACTTGGCAGTTTGACTTCTGCATGTACCCCTAGTTTCTTAAACTAGTTTCTCAAAGGTCACCGGGGACTTCTTACTTATAGTGGCCATATTTAGTCATCTTGCTCCCTGACCTCTCAGTAATGAGTGTAATTATTGACCATTCTCTCCTTGAAATTCTCTTCTTTTTCTTTCTGAGTCACGGAAGCATTTTTTAAATCCCCTAAGTGCCAGGAACTGTTAGATGTCAAGACAGAAATAAACCTGCCCCTATCCTCAAGGCGCTTTTACATCCTATGGAAAAATAATTAAAATAAACACAAAGTAAGGTACCAGATGATTTTATTGGGGGAGGGGGGAAGTGGCAATGATTTTTGGGAGATCTAAATTCTTATAGGAGGTAGTATTTTAGCTGAACTTTGAAAGAAATTTGGGATTCAGAGAAGTGGAAGTGCATTCCTGGCATGCAAAGGCATAGAAATAGGATATGGGATGTATGAGGAATAAGACCAGTTTGTCTGGATCATAGAATGCATAAAGAAGAGTATTGTCTAATAAACCAGGGCAGGTAGACTGGAGCCAGGTTGTTGAAGGGCTTTAAATGCCACACAGAAGAATTTATATTTGATCTTAGAGGCAATTGGGAGCTACTAGAGCTTTTTTTTTTTTTTTTTTTTTTTTTTTTAATATATAATTATAACATTTTTGACAGTACATTTACATAGGTAAATTTTTACATTATCCCTTGTACTCCCTTATGTTCCGAATTTTTCCCCTCCTTCCCTCCACCCCCTCCCCTAGATGGCAGGCATTCCCATTCATATTAAATATCTTATAGTATATCCTAAGTACAATATATATGTGCAGAACCGAATTTTGTTGTTGTTGTTGCAAAGGAAGGATTGTATTCGGAAGCTAAAAATAATCAGGGGAGAAAAACAAAAAATTCTAACAGTTTACACTCATTTCCCAGTATTCCTTCTCTGGATGTAGCTGATTCCTTCCAAAATTGATCAATTGGAATTGGATGGAGCTACTAGAGCTTACTGAGCTGGGAAATGACAGGTCAGATTTTTGCTTTAAGAGAATCATTTTTGCAGATATGTGCAGGACAAATTGGTTCAGGGAGAGATTTAAGGCAGGAAAAAGTTGGAATGGTTAAAGCAAAAGTTGATGAGGGTCTGAAATAGGCTGACGGTTATGTGAGAGGAAAGAAAGGGACTCTTGGGAGAGATACTGTGGCAACTAAATGAATTTGTAGAATGAGATGAAGAGTCCAGGCATTCAGTGTTTTGAATCTGATGACTAAAAAGTAAATGGTGCCCTTGATGGGAGAAAACAGATAATGATTTCTCTTTTTTGGACATGTTGAATATGTGTATATATATGTATATGCATATGTTTGTCCAAAAAAATCAGACTGTTAGAGGGAGAACTGGGAAAGCAGTGTCTTTTTATGTTATAGGTACACTTAATAAATTTTTGTTTTATCCTCATATCTCTTTCTAAATTCTCTTTTGGGGATAATCCTCCATTTTCACATCTTCAGACACCTCTGTGCTTAAATTTCAAATTTTTAACCATATCCTTTTTTTTGTAACTCCAGATTCATAGCTCCATCTAATTGCTGATTGCATATGTATTCTCCTACATGTCTCATCAATATCTTAAACTTAATAATATTCCAAAGCAGACTCTTTATCCTCCATGATACTATTCTTTTGACTTTATTTACTTGTGGTAAATATTAGCTTCATAACTAGAATGGAATGGAAGAATGGGAACCTTGACATCATCTTTCCAACTTCTACATCTGCCTCTTGACTTTTCATCAGTTCTGTTGATTCTATATAAATATATAAAATACATATACAAATCAAATAGTTACTGATAATAAATTATAAAGAAATTTATTTTAAAACAATTCTTTGGTATGCATATATTTTACCATTTATTAAAGATGAAAGCAAATTTGCATATTAATAAGATGGATATGCTAATTTATTTTTATCTAAAGAATTAAATCTTAAAGAAAAAGAAAGAATTAAATCTTGGTGGAATATAAGATAACTTTTAATTATATCATATTGTTTTTCAACCCCCACATTGTATCATATGATCCCATATGGGGTTGCGACCCACAGTTTAAAAAGATTTGACTTAGAATATTACATTGTCTTCCCATCTGAGTTCTTTGTTAAAAAAAAAAAAAAAACCCTTCTACATATAAGTGCTAGAATAATATTCACAGCATTGATTACTTTGTTATGTCTATACTCAGAAACCTTTAATGCTTCCCAGCTTTACAGCTTTACAGAATAAAGTCAAAGTTTTTTCCATGACATTCAAGGCTTTTTATACTTTGCAAACTGTATCTTCTACTTTGGATGTACCCTGTGCTTTAACTAGATTGAACTATTGGTAATTTGAATGTGATTCATACTTTATTTCCTTTTTTTTTGCATATATTTCCCTTTGTCAGGGATACCATTAAATTGTACCTCAGGATAATCCTTATCTGTCCTTGTGGGTTCAGCTCAATTGCCATTTCTTAGATTTTTTTTTTTTTCCCTTCTGCAAAATATAGAGCTTTAATCTCTTCTTTCTCTATTGTACCTTTTTGATTTTTAACAAACTTTGTTCCTAGACCTATAGGGATCTCAAATTCAGCTTGTCTAAAAAGAACTCATCTTTTACTTCCAAATCCATCCTTTTCTTTTTTTAACATTTCTATCACAACCTCACATCTTTTTCAGGTAATCAGATTCATCACACATCACCTCTTAATCATCCTTGACTCCGTACTCTGCTTCACTCTACTCAACTAGATTTATCTATTCTACTGCTTACAGAATCTAGTAAGAGCTAGCTAGATGGCTTTGTGGATAGAATATTGAGTCTGGTGTCAGGAAGACCTGAGTTCAAATTTTTTGTATTTTTATTATATTTCAGATAATTACTAGTTGTGTAACCCTAAGAAAGTCAATTAACTCTGTTTGCCTTAGTTCATTGGAGAAGGAAAGAGCAAATCATTTCTTGTCTTTGCCAAGAAAATGCCATGGACAGCATTGGTGTGCTATAGTCCATGGGGTCAGGAAGAGTCAGACACAGCTGCAGACCCACTGAACAACATATCTCTTAAAACATCGATCTCTTTCTTTTCACTCACATAGCCAGCATTCTAGGTTAGTCCCTCATTTGGGAACTGAAATACTGTAGACTATTCTCCTTTCCTCACATTTCTGTCTTCTCCAATTCATCTCTATACAGCTGCCAAAGTTTTCCTAAAGTGCAGGTCTGGTTATGTTCCTATTTATTAAACTGTGATGGCTCATTCTGTAAATATTTGTTTTTAATTAAATTCTTTCACAGTCTGGCTCCCCCTTATCTTTCTAGACTCATTACATATTATATTACAATGCATATCATATATTACTCTTTTCTGTATTCTGGCCTTTGTATTATACTGACACACTGCACTTTCCTATCTCCATACCTTTGTACAGGCTGCCTTGGATATACTCTTTCCTCATGTTATATCTACCCTTTAGAATTTTTTCCTTTAAACTTGGCTCAAACATTGCTTTGCTTCATTTTCTCCAGCTGCTCATCCCTTCCCTATCCAATAATCATAAATTTATTATGTACATGTTCTCTTTGACAGAATGTAAATCCTTTCAGGACAGGGATTAGATAATCTTTTTGTCTTTATCTCCATTGTCTGCTCCTGAGGTACTTATTAAATGTTTGTTGTTTGATTGTTATCTGGTATAATAGGCATTCAGTAAATGTTGATGTATCTCTTAGAGCTTATTCTTAAATGTACTTCTTTCTATAGGAAGTTTAGAGTTTTTTTAGCCATCACTAGAAAGATCTGTATGACTAGAAGTGATTTAGCTGGCCCTTCTTTTGTAGTTCATGTTCAATATAGTTGCCTTTGTGATCATGGGATCAGATTTAAATGACCTCCATAGGAATCAGATGAGAATTCTGGTTGTATAAGAATTTTTTTTGTGTACTTGGGTTCCACTTTAAATAGTTAATTCTTTTGATCTTAAAGAAGGGAAAGGGACCCACATGTGCAAAACTGTTTGTGGCAGTCCTTTTTGTAGTGGCTAGAAACTGGAAATTGAATGGATGCCTATCAATTGGAGAATGGCGGAATAAATTGAGTTTGTATATGAATGTTATGGAATATTATTGTTCTGTAAGAAATGACCAGTAGGATGATTTCAGAGAGGCTTGGAGAGACTTAATTGATGCTAAGTGAAATGAGCAGAACCAAAAGCTCATTATACACAGCAATAATAAGATTATACAATGATCAACTCTTGATGGATCTTCAACAATGAGATGATTCAAACCAGTTCCAATTGTTCAGTAATGAAGAGAATCAGCTACACCCAAAGAGAGAGAACTATGAAAATGAGTGTGTACCACAACATAGTATTTCCACTCTTTCTGTTGTTGGCTTGCTTTTTTGTTTTCCTTCTCAGGTTTTTTTCTTTCTTATAGATCTGATTTTTCTTATGCAGCAAGATAATTGTATAAGTATGTATACATATGTTGGATTTAACATATACTTTAACATGTATTGAACTACCTGCCATCTGGGGGGTGGGGTAGAGAGAAGGAGGGAAAACATATGAGCACAAAGTTTTGCAAGGGTCAGTGTTGAAAGATTACCCATGCTTATGTTTTGTAAATAAAAAGCTATAATTTAAAAAAAATATAGTTAACTCTTTGAAAACCGAATTGAAATGTTTTTGTCATAGTATATCTTTTGATATAGTATGAAATAAATATCTGATGACTTTTTAATCTTTCAGAAGATTCAAAGTTGTCCAAAGGAGGCAATATAAGAGAACTTTTTAGATAAATTAAACTTACTTGCGTTTTCTTGGTTGATCACAGATAGCTCTTGTCAAATGTTGTCTTTGTAGAACTAAAAAAAAAAAAAAAAAAAAAGCATGGCATAACATTGAAATTTAAAAGAGAATGCTTATTTTTTCTTTTTTACTTTTGATTTTTCAGTAAGAAAGATGTTGAGTTTTTTCCGACGAACATTGGGGCGCCGGTCAATGCGAAAGCATGCTGAGAAAGAACGTCTGAGAGAAGCTCAAAGAGCTGCTACCCACATTCCTGCAGCTGGAGATGCCAAGTCCATCATTACTTGTAGAGTGTCATTGCTAGATGGAACTGATGTCAGTGTGGATTTGCCGGTATGTAGCATCCAAGTTGACTTTTTCACTTTAGTATGGAATAAGTTTCTTCTTGTGGTATTGTCTGGGATCAGTAATTCACAGTAGATAACATTTAAATATAGAAAATGTATTAAAACTAAAGGGAAAAATAGAAATTGACTTTCTCTAGCTTCTTTTAGATTAGAATATAATTGGCATTGTAAATACTTATAATACAGAAAAGTTGATGTCCTTAAAAAAACTGTATGGAGTTCTTGGACATTCTGTTTATTAATAGCAGAAAAACATTAAGGTGACAGTCTAATCCAACAGCAAGCATTTGGGACTGTGCACTGTACTTGGTGCTGAGGATATAAAGACTAAAAAAGAATAGTTCCTGTCTTCAGGAAGCTTGCTGTCTTTCTGTTTGGGGAGTCTCTCTCTCTCTCTCTCTCTCTCTCTCTCTCTCTCTCTCTCTCTCTGTGTGTGTGTGTGTATATATGTGTGTATATATATATATATATATATATATATATATATATATATATATATATATATATATATATATATATATATATATATATGTATGTATGTATTTTTTTTTCCAAGTGCATATATAGTTAAATGTAAACTTAATAACAAAAGTGGTCACTAGCAATTAGGTAGTAGAGTGGGGAATCAAAAGACTTCATGGTGGTATTTGAGCTGAGTTTGATTGTTTGAAGAGAATCAGAAATTCTTGGAGATGATAGGAAAAGAGGGAATACTTTTATAACAAAGGTGATAGCTAGTGCCAAAGTACAGAGATTAGAGATGGAGTGCCAGGGGGCAGAGAGAAGACCAGTTTAATTGGACCAAGTCTGGAAAGGGCTTTTAAAATATAAAACAGAAAGTTTATATTTTATACTACTGGGCTAGAGTTAGAAAAAAATCACTTTTCAGCTCTGATGGCGAATAAATACATCACCAATTAATCAATTAGGAAGCCATTGGAGCCATTAAGAGAGATGATGAAGTTCTGAACCAAAGTAGTGTCTATGTAAGTAGTAAGAGGGCAGTAAAAGATTAAGTGTTAGAGACATGAAATTTGGCAACTGATTGTGTATGTGAAGCTAAGAAAGTGAGGAGTCGAGAATCAACTCTGAAGTTGTAAACTGGGAGATTGTAAAGAGAGTGATGCTGTGTCAACAGAAATAAGAAAGTCAGGAGGAGGGAAGCTTTTGGGGAAGGAGGAGGTCTATTTTGAATGTGTTACGTTTAAGATGACTCTGTGACATCTAGCTTAAATGTCTCATAAATGTTCGGTAAATTATCAAATTTAATGGTAGATTTAGCAGTTTGTAGAACTGGAACTCTGGACTTGTGGCTTTTCTATGTTTCACCTTTAAATAGGGAGAGAAGTGATACATATTTTTTTATGTTACGTTCCTGTCTTGTTCTTTGTAAATGGTTATTTTTCCCTTTCTTTTTCTTTGACACAAACCTTGTTAGTGCTTTTATCTCATTACTGAGAATTTGCATATAAAACATTATGTAATCATTTAGATACTTTTTGTTTTTTCATTTATCTACCAAGACTAATTAAGTTAAATTGTGATTAAGTACATGTTTCAAATAGTTTTTTAAAAGCAAATTTCAACAGATATTCTTTTCTTTCCTCTCCTATTTCTAAATTTAAATTTAAAATTTTTACTGATATATTTTATTGATCAATAAAATATATAACATATTTATTTCCAAATATTCTTCTCTTCCCTAGTTCCGGTTCCATTCCTTTCAATACTGATTTTAAAAGAGACAAAAGAAGCAGTTTAGTAAACCAATCAGTATAGCACTTGGATTTGACTATATGCAATGTTCTTCCTCAGCAAATATATCTGTGCTGAATAAATATGTCTCCTAATACAAAAACTTTAGTGACTCACTGTTATCTACCAAATAAAGGCTAAACCTCTGACTTTGGGATTAAGGAACTTTCAGAATCTAGTTTTAACTACCATCTAGCCTTATCTCATTTCTATGAACTCCTCTTTTCTTACTCTGTGTTCTGGATTGCTCTCTGTCCATTGTTCTCATTTTTGTTCCCATCTCTGCAACTTTATCCACTCTGCCTCCCCAACCTGGAATGTTATCTTTCCCTATCTGTTGAAGTTTCCTCAAACTCTTCCCTTCCACTGCACTGGAAGACAAATGACTACTTTGAGTATATACATATATATTTTATTCATTTAGTTTTATTAAAGTTTCTGTAATGTTTTTTGTTTTGTTTTGCCGAGTTAGAAGCATAGAGCTATGGAATGTAAGTTGTTGTATTTTGTTTTTGTACAGTCTGATAACTTCATTAGATGAGGAAGCTTCCAGGGAGTAAACTCCCACTAGCAGTGTAAATCAGCAACTATTCTGCAGCTGATGGCCCTAAAGTTGCCTAGGATATTAAAAAATTATGTAACCTTGTATTGGATTACCTGCCATCTAAAAGAGGGGGTGGGGAAAAAAAGGAAAATTTTGAAACGGTCAATGTTATGTTGAAAAATTAACTATGCATATGTTTTATAAATAAAAAGCTTTACTAAAAAATTAAATAAATTATGTGACTTGCCCAGAATCGTGTAGCAGGAATGAGACTTGAATGCTGATTCCCATTACAAAGTGACTATCCATTACCTTATACTGCTTTTGAACTCATTATACTTTTGAATTTTCATGTCTTAGAAGAGGACTGTTTATAGTTTTGACTGTATTTCTTTTCATATTTCTAATGTTACTTTACCTGTAGTGGATTTGCTTTTATTGGCATCTTCAGGCAAAAGCCACATTTCCTTTGAAGTTAGTTTTGATCCCTTTTATCTTTATGTTCTTAATTATTCCTCCCTCTCCCTCTCCTCCCTGCCAACTCAGATTGGTGAGTTCATTGCATACAGGTCTTCCATTGGATTTCTTTGTGCCTTGTACTTGGGTACTTAATCAATATTGAGCTGTAGGACTGGTGAATGGAATATTATCAATTGTATATTCTCACTAACTGAAAATGGTTGGATTGAGAATCATAGAACTTTCAAATTGGAAAGGATTAGATTAGTGAAATTCTCTTAGAAAATTAAACCTTAGGGAGTGATATGACTTGACCAAAGGCACATAGGCAATAACAGAGTGAGGATTTTTTTCACTATCATATCATGATCCCTTAATTTAAATTAATGATTTTATTTTAAAACATGATTTGGTTTTTTTTTTCTTTAATTAAAGCTTTTTATTATGGATTATTTATATGGATAATTTTTCACATTCAACATTAATCCTTGAAAACCTATTGATCCAAACTAAAAAGTTTCTGTACAAACAATACTAATGCAAACAAGATTAGAAGGGAAGTAACAAATTGGGAAAATATTTTTAAAAGTAAAGGTTCTGACAAAGATCTCATTTCCAAAATATATAGAGAACTGACCCTGATTTATAGGAAACCAAACCATTCTCCAATTGATGAATGGTCAAGGGATATGAACAGATAATTCTTAGATGATGAAATTGAAACTATTTCCACTCATATGAAAGAGTGTTCCAAATCACTACTGATCAGAGAAATGCAAATTAAGACAACTCTGAGATACCACTACACACCTGTCAGATTGGCTAAGATGACAGGAACAAATAATGATGAATGTTGGAGGGGTTGTGGGAAAACTGGGACACTGATGCATTGTTGGTGGAGTTGTGAAAGAATCCAGCCATTCTGGAGAGCAATTTGGAACTATGCCCAAAAAGTTATCAAACTGTGCATACCCTTTGACCCAGCATTGCTGTTATTGGGATTATATCCCAAAGAAATACTAAAGAGTGGAAAGGGACCTGTATGTGCCAAAATGTTTGTGGCAGCTCTTTTTGTTGTAGCTAGAAACTGGAAGTTGAATGGATGTCCATCAATTGGAGAATGGTTGGGTAAATTGTGGTATATGAAGGTTATGGAATATTATTGCTCTGTAAGAAATGACCAGCAGGAGGAATACAGAGAGGCTTGGAGAGACTTAAATCAACTGTTGCTGAGTGAAATGAGCAGAACCAGAAGATCACTATACACTTCAACAACAATACTGTATGAGGATTTATTCTGACGGAAGTGGAAATCTTCAACATAAAGAAGATCCAACTCACTTCCAGTTGATCAATGATGGACAGAAATAACTACACCCAGAGAAGGAACACTGGGAAGCGAATGTAAATTGTTAGCACTACTATCTATCTACCCAGGTTACTTATACCTTCGGAAGCTAATAATTAATGTGCAACAAGAAAATGGTATTTATACACATATATTGTATCTAGGTTATATTGTAACACATGTAAAATGTATGGGATTACCTGTCATCGGGGGGAGGGAGTGGAGGGAGGGAGGGGATAATTTGGAAAAATGAATAAAAAAGATAAAATAAAATAAAATAAAAAAATAAAATATCAAAAAGAAAAAAAAGAAAAAAAAAAAGAAAACCTATTGATCCAAATTTTCCCCTCCCCCCCCAAGTTGGCAGGTAGTGCAATACATGTTAAATATGTTAAAATATACGTTAAATCCAATATATATACATAGTTATACAATTATCTTGCTGCACAAGAAAAATCGGATCAAGAAGGGAGAAAAAACTGAGAAAAAAAACAAAATGCAAGCAAACAGAATAAAAATACTATGTTGTGGTCCACACTTAGTTTCCACAGTCTTCTCTCTGGTAGATGGCTCTCTTCATCACTGAACAATTGGAACTAGTTTGAATCATCTCATTGTTGAAGAGAGCCATGTATATCAGAATTGATCATCATATAATATTGCTATGGCCATATGCAATGATCTCCTGGTTCTGCTTATTTCACTTAGCATCAGTATGTATGTAAATCTCTCCAGACCTCTGAAATCATCCTGCTGGTTGTTTCTTTCAGAACAATAATATTCCATAACACTCATATACTATAACTTATTCAGCCATTCTCCAACTGATGGGCATCCATTCAGGTTCCATTTTCTTGATACTACACAAAAAGGCTGCCATTTTTGCACATGTGGGTCCCTTTCTCTCCTTTAAGATCTCTGGGATATAAGCCCACTAGAAATACTGCTGGGTCAAAGTGTAAAACATGATTTGGAATACTTTTTTTCCCCCATAAATATAATGACATAAATGTTAGGTTCCTAGCAGGCAGTCAGAAAACTACTTAACATATAATTTTATAAAAAGTACAGTAAAAAATCACATTTTGCCTATATTTCTTTCGGAAAATAGGTTCAATTTCTCCGGTTATATTCCTATTTTCTCTGAAATTTTCTGGTTTCCAGAACAAAATTTTTTTACCTCTTAATTTTTAGGCTCCTCTTTTCCCCTCCCACTGACAAGAAATAACTTTGGCTCCTTGCTTAGCAGAGCGGGAGGGGAATGGGAGAAATGGAGTCTTAGAGATGATGATTTCAGAAACTGCTGTAAAGTTTTGCATAGTTCTCTTGGTGAGATAGGCAGATTGGGCTGAAGCTGTCTGTGTCTGTAGATTTAATTGGTGGAGGCATGAGATTTGATAGAAAGGGGACAGTGAGAAATCTAATTGGGCGAAGGAGGTAATAGAATGGGGAGGACTAGTGGGAGGGTGGTGGGGAGGGGGGAGTTAGGAATTGAGTGGAGAGAGAAGTTAGAAGGAGTAGCACTTAACAGCTGTAGAAGCAGGGAGGAGGAGAGATTCTTAAAACTGCCAACCAGAATTGGACATTGTATAATTTAAAAATAAAGTAAAATGTATGTAAATCTTTGATTCAAGATTTTTAAAGTAATCAGGATTTATATTTGTGTAATGATGGGTATGATGGAGAAAAGTATCTGGGTACTGAATATTATGGTGGTTTGAACTTTGAATAAATAGGTGTTTGCATAGTTTAGGGTACTTCAGATCTGGGTGATTCACACATTCTAACATTCTTGATAAGTTAAGTAATCTTCATACAAGTTAGGTAATTTCATATTCATTTCTTGTTTGAGTACTTTTCTCTAGGGGAGTTTTGAGTGCTATTTCTCTGTAACTGCTTGAATCAGTATGGCTTTTGCCTGACATTGCTTTGTACAAGCAAACAGCCGGAAAATAGTTCTTTCATTACCTAATGTTTAATGTATGAAGTTTCAGAATTACTGATGAAGTTGCTGATAATGATAGGGTAGAATCTTTTTTTATTTGTTTTTCTAAACCTTTATGTGGTGAGGAATACACCTGAAACGAAGGATCAAATGGTTTGTAATCTCCTACGATGATTAGTAGCTATTAGGACGGGTCAGTGTCTGAATGTCAACTGGCCCTTCTTTTGTAAGGATACCTGCAAAAAAACAAATTAGTTTATATTGGACTCTTGGTAAAATTTAACAACTACTTTTTTAGTTCTGTAAGTGGATTCTGGGACTAGTAACCCAATTCTAATTACTTGGAAGAGAAAAAAAAATGGATTTCAGAGTGCTAGCTGATATAGCCAAGGAAGAGACAGAAATTATCAGTTCCTTTAATTTAAAAAAAAGGGAAAATTATTCTTTTCTTTATATTTAACTTTTCATAATATAATCTTTACCTAAAAAAATTACACTCATCATGGGACTTAAGTGAGTATCATAGGTTATCCATAGTTTTCTATTTCCTATTATAGGTTAGGTTTATGAAAATAAAGACAGTTCAGCCATAGATAACCTATTGTTGAGCAGTCTCCTTAGTTTTGCTTCAAATTCCCCCTTCCCTCAACCCTAGATAAAAAGATTCTAACTATCTGAAAATAATATGGTGTTCTGCTGTCAATACTTGGTGACAAATATGGCTATGAGCACTTTTCTTCCCTACCTACCTCAGACTGAGAAAATTAATTCCATCATACAAAACAGATTTGCATATCATTTGGTTCTTATGGCTATTTGTTATTCTAACTAGAGACCACATTGCAAGAATGTTGAAAGTTAAATGGTAAAGAGAAAAGGCTTTTCTTTGGGAAGTACCATTTCTTTGACTCTTCTGTAGGCAGGTTGGCAGGTGGATTGAGGACCATTTTGTTGCTCTCTCAGTCTGTGGAGTTTACAAGCACTAAAAACTCACCTGTGTAGCTGAATTGGCAACTGTCAAAGGGCTAGACAAAATGATTTCTTGGGTCTTAATGCAGCCAGCAGGCTGGATGTTCCCCATCCCTGCTTTAATATACTTGGATGTGTATGCTTACTCTCATTTTTGTGCATTGCAGCCCATCTATACCTTATTCTTCGTGAATCATTT
This sequence comes from Sminthopsis crassicaudata, assembly GCF_048593235.1. NCBI lineage: Eukaryota > Metazoa > Chordata > Mammalia > Dasyuromorphia > Dasyuridae > Sminthopsis > Sminthopsis crassicaudata. Next base: position 364,510,434 of record NC_133619.1, on the reverse strand, counting down.
GAGTCTTCTGTATGGTCCACCAGTGCAGAATGAAGCTTTTTATCCCCTAGGTATCATGATTCAGCCACTTTAAGGTCTTAAAGGTAATTGCTTAACAAGAAGCAAATATATATATATATATATATATATATATATATATATATATATATATATATTTTACAAGTATTCATCAAAACAAATGCATAAATCACAAATATAACATACGCAAGGGACCACATTCTCCTGTTAAAATGTTCAGTATCTGTGGAGAAGAGCGGACACATAAAGACCTGTCAGAAGAGGCATATGAGTAAGAAAAACTCATGTGCTCAGAGGCATTGCCTTCTCCCTGAAATTTCCTTGAAAGTTGTAGTTTCTATGTTGAATACTTAATGCTGATAACCTAAATTTGTGCACACTGCTTTAGTAACATCTCACTCAGCATGATGTTTCAACCACAGTAGTCAAATCTGCTCAGTGGATTTTCTTATATTTTGCTCCCCACTTATTCTTCTGCTCTGCTAGATTTTAAAAGCAACATTTTAATCCATCATTTTAAACTTCAAGGTTAGCTGATAGGCTTCTCAAATCCGTCCTTTTATCTACTTCACTTTTTTTTAGGTACATATTATGTTCATTTAAATTACACTTGTCCTGTTAGCCATACATAGTTTTATTGTCCATATCTTACACAATATAACAATTTGTAACCTTCAAAATAAGCAACTATTTGTTTCAGAATCCTCAGCCAAAATTAATTTCCAACAACTGTCTCTTAGTTATACTATTTCTTAGAGCAAACTTTAAAAGTTATAATATATTTATACCATCTATCATCATTGGAAAAAAAATATTGTTTAAAAGATGAAACTTTTCAAGAAGTTAAGACTAAATTAAAAATATTTAACAATTTCTCAATGTACCTTACTCTCCCCTGTTTAATTCTAGGCCTAGAATTAAATCTGCAATGCATGTCTGGTATGTGTTCTAATAGTTCAATTCAGTGATATGAGTACTGATGTGTGTATCATGGTCTGGATAAGTTTTATTTATCTACCTGGTTCTTATTTTAAATGCATGACTGTATTGTTTTGAGTGATGGCTCTTTTTTAGGACACTCAGCAGTGTCCTGTGGCTGGATGAAGTGAGCAAAAAGTCTTCCATAAGCTGAGGCATCTGTAAAAGATCTCATCAGATATCTGTAGATAAGGCTCTTTGATTTAAACTCTTTACTGTGTATTGTCAATGACAAGGGGAGGCCTCTTTAGCAATCAAATTTTTTTATACTCCAGATTCTAATGACTTTTTTTTTTTTTTAAACAAAGTTATCATACACATTTTGGAGAATCTTGAATGTTTTTTATCATATGTTTTCCAAACATCTTGTTAGACAAGACTGTTTAAGGATATGTTTTGCTCTAGAAAGGCAAATGTTTGTGGATAGACTAAACTAAGAGAGTGAATAAATCAGTAAGTTACAGTAGGATTATATTCATTATACTTTTTAATCAGTTAATACTTCTTAATCAGTTGAAGTATTGTAAAGATATTACCTACTATAGAATACAATGTGTGAAAACCTAGCTATTTCCTCTTTATATTTTCATCAAATGCTCTAAATCAATACTTTAAAAGTAATGCGCAGAGGATCCTTGGGAGTTTCTTAAACCCTTTTAGAGGCTCTACAAATTCAAAATTAGTTTTTATTTCTATAATAAATATAACCCATATAGACAAAAACTCTTTGGACGGAGCCTCAATTTAAAGTACGAAGACTAAAAATTTGAGGACCACTGCTGGAAATGAGCAAAAATTAGACTATTAGTTTAAAAAATTAATCTCATGGATCAGTAGTCATTAATATTTTTCTCATTTTTAAAGAAATCAGGTCCATGATTTTTTTTAACTCTTTGTTGAAGCTGCCCTTTTTACTTGTGAAAATCTTAGTGATCTCAGAACTATCAGCATGACTCCTGATTATATATTTGATATTGTATATTGTTAATTTACAACTGTTACTCTTTAGTTTCTCCATTTTCATTCTACATTGCTTTTATATAGCACATGAAAGATGTCATATTAGTTCAGAATTAGTAGTTCCATTATTATTTTGTTATAAAAAAAATCTGTGTAGCTCTTTAATATTTTTCATTTCTTTGCTTTATTTCTGGTCAGTTTCATTTTTAAATGATCTGGGAGTTATCTGGCTTAGTTATATTAGTTCTATAATTTTACTATGCCAACACTTTTTTATAATTTATGATGTGATTGTTATTAATTGTAATCATCTAACATTTTCCTTTGGAAGATTTTAAAAATGAATTTATACTCCAAACTAGCATTTTCCTAGCTACTATATTGTAAGAAGAATATGAAAGTCAAAATGAGGGAGAATTTCAGCAAGACAGTGGTTAAACTATTAATTGGAATATCCTGAAAGTCACTTCCCTTCAAGAGCATGACTATTGGGGAGAAATGGATAGAATTCAGGTTCTAATCAGTTTTAGTCAGATTCAATTTTTATTCATATTTTAATTTTTATATTTTTCATGCAATTTTATCCTGAACTTCGCAGACATCAATAAAATGAGCACTTCTGGGTAGAAGATAGATCAGAGAGGATTTTACATAAAACTATGAATCTTTTATACAGAGTTTGCTTACAAGTGCGTAATAAATTAAAATAGTAACTTTTAAAAGTTTCTGCTTGTTTGTGATTCCTTCTGGTTGTTTTTTTTTGGGGGGGGGAGACATGGAGGAGAATTAGTAGGAAGAGAGACTTTTGCCAACCCTTTTTATTTTGCCCTCTCAAATTTAAAATTCTTATAATAAAATTTATAGCCAAGAGAAAGAAATATCTACATTGGACAATATCCTAAAAATATTTGTTTTTGTACTACATTCCTGAGTCCATTTCTTTGTTAGAAGTTGAGTAACATTTATTTTTAAATTAATTGAAATCATGGTTGGAAATTACATTGATCAGAAGTCCTAAGTTTTTCAAAGTAGTTTGTTTTTATATTATAGTTATTTTATAAATTGGCTTGATTTAATTCACTTTACTCTGTAATCAGTTCATATAAGCCTTCTTAAGTTTCTCTGAAACCATCCCCCCCTTCTCCCTTTTTTCTTCCTCCCATTTCTCTATGGTATAATAAATATTGTTACTTATATATACTGCAATTTCTTCAGTCATTCTCCAATTGATAAGTATTCCCCTTAGTTTTTTTTTCTATTCTTTGCCACCACAAAAAGCTATTTACATATTTTTGTTTACTTAAATGTTTCTCTCCTCTCACTCTCTCTCTCTCTCTCTCTCTCTCTCTCTCTCTCTCTCTCTCTCTCTCTCTCATTCTTTTAATCTCTTTAGGGTCTACACCTAGTAAAATTTTTGCTTAATCAAAGGATTTCCACAGTTTAGTGATGTTAGGCATAGTTCAAAATTGCTGTCCAGAATGTCTATACCAGGTCACAGACTCAAACGTGCACTAGTGAGCCTCTTTTCTTCTAGCCCTTCAAGTGTCATTTTTCTGTATTTTGTGTAAGGTTAAACCTTAGAGTTGTTTTAATTTGCATTTCTCTTAATTATTAGTGATTTGGAACATTTTTTCATGTGGTTGCTGATAGCTTGGATTTCTTCCTTTGAAAACTGCTGATTTGGGGTTTTTGATCCCACTTATCTATAGGGAAATGGCTCTCAGAAATTTAAATCAATACATTATGTATTTTAGTTATGAGACATTTGTGAGAGGAACTTGCTGTACAATTCCTTCCCCCCCACCAATTAACTATTTTTTAAAAATTTTAACTGCCTCTTTTGTTTTTGCCAGAAACTTTTTAATCTTATGTATATCAAAATAGTTCATTTATCATTCATGATTCTCATTTCATGAACTCTTAGTCATGAACTCTTCCCTTATTTCATAGATCTGAAAGAAGTTCCTTGCACCTACCTTTCTATGGTCATTTTTATGATATTTGTAATGTAACTATATATATACATGTATATGTCTCATATATACATATGTATGTATTTTCTTGGTATTTGGTATGACAAATGGGCCTGTCTAATTTTTACCAGACTGTGTTCCAGTTTTTCTAGCAATTTTTGTTGAATAGGGTGTCCTTAACTTCAATAGTTGTACCCTTTGCATGACTTTATACTCAAACTAGTGTTTTTAAACTTATACCCTTGTTTGTTTGCTTCTGTAGGTCAGATACCAAATTTATTCGACTGATTGATTAGTATATCTGCTTTTGTGGAAGACATTGAAAAGATGAAATCTTTGCCCAGGGTAATAGTAATTAATAGTAAATTTTTGTTGATAATAAGAATGAATAGAAGAAATAGATCAACCAGTAAATTAATATGGCAAAGAATGAAATAGTATGGTAGCTAGAAAGGGTGTGATGGTAGATAGAAAGTTTTGGGGTTTTTTGTTTTTGTTTTTTTTTCCTTCCCAGACATCTTAGAGGCCTGTGTTTGCTTAAATGGAATGAGTTAATGGGGAGGAGAGAAGAGAAGATAGATTTAGAGAGATTCATGCACTTAAGTGGGAATGATTATAAATGTTGGAGTGTTTTATTTTTGCACTGTTTATTTCATCTTTTACTTGTTAAATGGCACCCTGAGTTCATAGATTGAATTTTCTTTTTGAGAGTCATTAAAAGTTTTTGTTTTTTTTTTCTTCCAGACTATCTAACTCAATTTCATTTCTGCTTCAGACTTACATGTTGCAGAGTACTTGGTCAATTTATAACAAATGAACAGGCTCCTAAACCAATTTCATACAACTAAGTCATTCTTAACTTGGTTATAAATCTAATTATGTCTTCACTCATCTCTCATGGCATTCTCTCCAGTGGTTCTCAAACTATGGCCTGTGGGCCAGCTGTGGCCCACTGAGGACATTTATGTGGCCCGCCGGGTTATGGCAAATGGGCTGAGGGGCAGAGACAAAGTGTGTGAGTTTTTGTTTTTACTATAGTCTGGCCCTCCAACAGTCTGAGGTTCAGTGAACTAGCCCCCTATTTAAAAAGTTTGAGGACCACTGACTAGACTACACTTTCCCAGTTTGTCAGTGAATGATGTCTTTTGGAATAGTCAAAAGCCTTACTGAATCAAGGTGCAATAGCTATTTATCACTTTTTCATTTTCTAAGCAATTCACTATTCTCATGAAATGCTGTTCTCTTTTATTGCTGGCTAGATAATAAAGCTCTATCAAGTGTTTTAAAATGAAAATGATGATCATCCTAATAGTTATGCTTCCTCAGTTTGGTATATAAGCTCCTGAATTATTCAGATTTTTTTTTTTTTAATTGAAACCATTGTTAATCTTTGGGAGCCTGTTTTTGGATTTTTTAGTGGTTATTAGCTGAGAACAGCCCCATGTTTAAAGGTTCAGTGCATAATCTTTCAGGACTTTGTTTTGTAGAGGCAGCTATCCAGCTGGCAGAAGCAGCATGAGATAACTAACTTCCCATTCGTCTGTTTTCAGAACTTAGCTGACATCCTTGAAGCAAATGGTGCTTTGACAGAATAGAAATGCAGGCCAACTTGTGTCATGGTTCTTTGGGGCCTTTGAAAGTAGCAGAGGCAAAAGAAAAAAAAAATTGAAAATAAAGATGGTAGAGAAGACTAGACGTTTTGTTTTAATTGATTCCTTTTGTTTTTCTTGAATGAATTAATAAAACAATTTATTTAGCACTTAATTCTTAACTATATGTGGAATAGTGGCTCCCATTCTAATAATGAGAACAACACATGGAAAATTTTAGTAGCAAGTAAAATGGAAAGGTCACATGATCCTTAGGATACAAAAGCAAAGCATGCGGCATACTTCTTAAATGCCATTTCCATTGATAAAATCATATAATTTTCTTATGTTAAACATTTGCAGTGCTAAAGACTTTGGGGACAAGAACTTTTTTGGGTTTTTAGTACATATGGCTGGCACCTGCAGGAGTTGCCACTCTGCATCTCTATAGGGGTTATTTCCCAGGATGACAACAGAGGATCTGGCCTGGAAGCATTACCAATTTTATCGGTCTGTTGGTTTTAGGGACACTTCCAATTACCAAAGCTTTTGAGCTCAAGACACTGTATTGTCTCCACAAAAATTATTTTTTAAGTTCAGAAAAACTAAGGAACACAGAAATCTTATCTGATGGCAGTCATTGTCTTCTACACTCATTAGACTCTTCCATTGAAGGAAAGGAAGAACATTTTCTCGTCTTTTCTCCCAGACCAGTTTATTGTAATTACATGTTGTTTTGTTGTTGTTGTTATTGTTTTTTATCCTTTCTATTAATATCTTTATACATTTTGTTTTTCTGGTTCTATGTACTATCAATTTACATTAGCTTTTTTAAGTGTCTGAGAATTTTTTTGTGGTACAAAGTAATCCATTACATTCCTGTGTCACAATTTGAATTTTCCAATTAATGGGTATTGTTCTAGAGTAGGCATAGCTCATGTCAGATCAGAGGTTCAAGTTAGGATTAAAACATTAGTGCATCATGAAATTAAAAAAAAAAAAATATTTACTTAGACTAAGATAATTGAAAATAATGTGATTATTAATTAATCACCAATTTCAAATATTTCAGGCTAGGTCAGGGATTCAGGCTTGGGACTGGTATAACATCATACAATTCAATAAAAGTAAATTTACTTCGACTAAGATATTAAAAAGGGTACAATTATCATACTTGTATGTACAATTATCATCATACTCTGAATTTGCCATGGTCACAGTTGCCCAGGAACACTACCTCCATGTTTTCATGTGGCATTAGTCTACCTGAAAATCCCACCAGTGTTTCTAGCTCTAGTCATAGGATGGTAGCATTAGAATGCTAGAGATTGTCAAGTCCCAGCTCTCATTTTATACATAAGAAAGTTGATACCCATTGGGAATTAAATAACTTGTCCAGGATCACAAAGACCCCTGAAGCAGTGTTTGAACCAAGGCCTTCTAGGCTCAAAGCCCTGTGTTCTATTCAGTAGATTATGCTGCCTACCTCATCTTAACCAAAAATATTGAGAATGTCTTGCCCTCTTAAAAGGAAACAATTTACAATTTATGTAAAACAGAGCTGTTTACTATTGGAGGCAAGTTCCCTCAAATCCCCCAAAATTGACCACTTAAATGACCAACATAAAGGCTCTTTGTAAGCAATTCTCACCTCATTGCCATGTGAAGCTGTACTGGAGGAGAAACTTAGGCACAAGGATACGGTATCTCCTAATATGAAGCTGCAGTTACAAATAGGAACAATAATAACATGAGTACTACATTTTGTAGAATCAGTAAATCATTTGTAGCTTGTACTAGATTAGTTGGTAAACATTTACTATGTACTGAGTACTACAGATACAAAGACAGTCTCTACTCTTGAATGGCTTACAGTCTTAAGGGGGAGGAGGGGAAATAACACAAATAAGCTTATATGCAGGATAAATTGGAAATGATCAACAGAGAACAGTAGGAATTAAAAGATTAGGAAAGGCATCCTCAAGAAAATGGTATTTTAACTTGTTTTGTTTGTCCTTCATTCTTTTTATTTTTCTTTTTTTTAATGCTGACACAATTGGGGTTGAGTGACTTGCCCAGAGTCATATAGCTAGGAAGTGTTAAGTGTCTGAGACCAGATTTGAACTCAGATCCTTTTGACAGGGCTGGTGCCAGATTTGAATTCAGATCCTTCTGATTTCAAGGCTAGTGCTCTATCCACTGCACCACTAGCTGCCCTTTGTCCTTCATTCTTTTTTTTCTTTTTTTCCTGAGGCTGGGGTTAAGTAACTTGCCCAGGGTCACACAGCTAGGAAGTGTTAAGTGTCTTGAGACCAGATTTGAATTCAGGTCCTCCTGAATTCAGGGCTGGTGCTCTATACACTGTGCCACTTAGCTGCCCCCTTTTGTCCTTCATTCTTGAAGAAGACCAATGACATCACATTAGTGATGTCTTGACTTGTGTGAATTGGATTTAAATGAGGCAGAGCTTCACTCTCTCCTGGTCATCAAGTTCAGGCATAATATAAAAATCAAGTCCACTGGCCTGAGATGCAGTGTCATCAAGTGTGTTGTATATTTTGTCAGATCTGAACAATGTGTTCATTGGTTAGAGAATAGATACACACTACATATGTCCATCCATATATGCATGTGAATATCATGTGAACACAAAAACCATCAGTAAAACTATTAAAAAAAAGATAACATACATAAATCATTCCACTGAGAAGGAAAAAAATGGAACTATCTAAAGAAATAAATAGGGGAATCTAAGGAAGTCACCAAAAACTAGAAAAGACATGAAGGAAGGACATGTAGTTGGGATACTTATTATATCATCACTGCTGTTATAGAAATGGTAGTTAACTATAATAACAAGACAAAAAAAGAGATTGAAGAAATTAATATATATACATATATGAATGTGTGTATATATATATATATATATATATATATATATATATATATATATATATATATATACACACACACACACACACACACATATGTGTTTAGTTATATTTGCTATATGTAAACAGTAGAACCCAGGAAGAAGAGGAGGGGGGTGGAGATGAGGAAAGAGCTTTCCATCCTTTTTTTTTTTTTTTTTTTTTCTTACAACTTTTTATTGACAGTACATATGCATAGGTAATTTTTTACATTATCCCTTGTACTCACTTCTGTTCCGACTTTTCCCTTCCCTTCCTCCACCCCCTACCCTAGATGGCAAGCAGTCTCATACATGTTAAATATGTTATAGTATATCTTAGATACATTATATGTGTGCAGAACCGAACAGTTCTCTTGTTGCACAGGAAGAATTATATTCAGAAGGTAAAAATAACCTGGGAAGAAAAACAAGAATGCAAACAGTTCACACTCATTTCCCAGTGTTCCTTTTCTGGGTCAGCTGATTCTGTCCATCATTGATCAATTGGAACTGAATTAGATCTTGAGAGGTTTCCATTCTTAAGGAAAAGTATATAGAATTGGGAGGGACTGCCTCTTGTTCCAGGAGCAGATTATCTTCATCAAGGAATTCATTGTTACTATCTTCTGGATTTTTGATGTTTAGAGCTTTAGTCAAGTTGACTAAAATATTTTTTTTCTTCTAGACAAATTCATATTCACTGTAATTAAAGACAGTTTTAGTCTTTCCAATATTAAGAAGCAAAACAGCAGGAAGGCAGGGTAGAGTCAGGATGATGGAGTGAGTGAGGGTCAACATTTTTATTCAACTTGCCCAACACACCTTTTTTGTCACATGTGTTGGACTGAATTCTGATAGGGAAAGCTAAAAAAAAGTCAATCATTAATCTTGCCCAGGTCAGCTTAGGAAGAGAGAGAGGTCTGTAGACACTAGTATAGAAGCTGGCCATGAGGTCAGGGAGGTAGCAGTTGTGGGGAATGTTCCAGCACCCAGGAATGGTAAAGTGGCTGAGACTATAACTTGAAAACATCTACAATTAAAGCTTAAAAGAAAAAGGCAAATTTGACACTAATAGGACTAATAATTTTTAGTTAAGTTAAAGATAATTTTAAAAAGATCCCCCCAAAATCTTAAAAACTAAGAGCAGTAGATAGAAAAAAATTAGAAAAGAAATGAATTATGCGAGAAAGTTATGAAAAAAAGACTACTTTATAAAAAAAGGTACAAAACATTACTGAAGAAACTTTATTGGGCAAATGGAAGTTAACTGTGAAATATTAATTATTAATTAATTAAAAAGAATAAAATAAGAAATATCGCTTAGGAAAAACAAATGACCTACAAAATAAATTCAAGACATATAAGAATCACTGGACCTTAAACTTGGAGGAATAATAGAAATTGAAAGAAAGAAAACTGCCAGGAATATTATAGCTGAAATCCAGAACTTCCAAGTCAAGGAGTGTTATGATTGTATATACGTTGTTCTCCTGGTTTTGTCTATTCCACTCCATATCAGTTCATATTATCCAGAATCTTCTGAAATCTCTCTTGCTATTTCATAGAATAAAATAACATTCTTTTATTCTGGAACACTACTATGCTATAGTTTATTCAGTGATTCCCTAGTTGCTTAAGAGGCAATGTTGTGTGTCCCCAGTTCTGGTAGATCTGAATAGCTTTCACTTATTATTTCTTCAAATACAGTGTTTAGGCTCTTCAGAGTCTAATATTTGTGTGTGTGTATATGAAATTTCAGACTTTATTTTTCCAATTTTTAATTTTCTCTTGCTATTTCTTGTTGTCTCATTTGTTCTCAGAGAGCATTAACTTGGGTAAGTTTTGCTACTTTCTCTTCTAAGTTCTTTTTTTTCTCCTTTCAGTTTTTCCTGTACAGTTTTTCTTTCCACATAATAGATTTCTTGCTTTATTTTTTTTCTGGATGTTCATGTAATCCTTGTAAGAAAGTTCATTTTTTTAATTGTATGGCTATGTACACATTTATTGTATTTAACATATACTTTAACATATTTGACACGTATTGGTCTACCTGCCATCTGGGGGAAGAATTGGGGGAAAGGAGGGGAAAAGTTGGAACAGGAGGTTTTGCAAGGGTCAATACTGAAAAATTACCCATGCATATATCTTGTAAATAAAAAGCTATAATTTTAAAAAAAGTTCACTTTTTTATAGATTTCCTTGAGTATATATATAGTTGTTACACAGTAACTTCTTATTGTTATTTGGTGTTGTCTTTGTTTTTATTCATTGTTCTAGCTTTAATTACTAAAGTAGAGTGTTAGGCTAGGATCAGGACCTGTTTCTTGCTGTATTTTTTGTGGGATCTCCCCCAGATCTCCCCCAGATCATCTGTGTTCTATGCTGACCTTCATCTCCTAGCGTTAGGATCTTCTGGATCCTTGATATTTAGAGCTCTAGATTTTCTAGATTCTTTGTGATATCTAAAGTCAGAGTGTTCGTGAAACCTCTGGGCCTGGCTATAGAGCACTAGCTATACTCTGCCTCAGGGCTCCCAAAGATCCTACTTATTGAGCTTTTTGACCACACTGGGATTATTCTTAAATAAATATCTCAACTGGATGCTTTCTGACACAGAACCTTTCAAGTTATGCGTGTTCTTTTCCCTTCTCTGGTCCCCTTAGGGAGAACACTTATTTTTTTTAACCTGTTTTTTTTTTTTTTTTTTTTTTTGGCCAGGTTTTCCTATTGTCAGTGTGCTTCTGGCTGTTTCTTTGAAGAGTTCTGGGAGAGAATAAGTGTGCTTTTTAAAATTACTTATTAAATTTCTTGACTATTATTCGGTCTTGAGAGGATTTCAAGTTTTTTTACTAAGGTTGCTTAATCTTTACTAGAGACTTTCAGGGCAAGGTGGTCTGCCTTGCATTGGGTCAGTCATATTAGCTGGAAGTCAGCAGCTTACATTCTAATAGGAGGATATTACACATAGAGAGAGTGGGGACTAGAGAAAGGAGCTTTTCTGGGGAAATCCAAGTGAAGCCACAGGGGTTTATTGTCTTATTCTTATGATTTGATGACTGTTCCTAGAGCAAATTTGTCAGCAAGCATTAAGATTTATATTCTATTCTCTATGCTAAATACTGGGGAAAGTGAGACAAAAAAAAACCAACAACTTGTCAAGGAACTAAAATGACTATTTTCAAACAAGATATCTATAGGATAAATTGAAGATAATTGCAGAGTGAAGGTGGCACTAAGATAAAGGAGATTAGTAAAAACTTCTTAAGAAGATGGTTCTGACTGACATCTGAGAAAAAGCAGGGTAATTAAAAGGCAGAGATAAGGAGAAAGAATTGCACCCCTGGAGGACCACTAAAGAACAGAACAGAGAATTGACTGAAAGAGTGACTTTTGGGCTAGAAGAATAAACCCAAGTTATTGGATTGATGACTGCATGGCAGTAAGAACAGGGTATAAAAAGATCGGAAAGTAGAAGGGGCCAGGTTATAAAGGATTTTAAAACCAAACTAGAAGGCGCTTTGTATTTGCCAATAGCTAATAAAATTTATTGAAGAAGCATGTGACAAGATTACTTTGTAAGCTGAATGGATGAAAGGAGACTTGAAGCAAGCAGGCAGATGAGTCAGCTTTTGCTATAGTATAGATGTGAGGGTCTGTATTAAGATGGTGATTTTATAAGTGGAGAAAAGCATATATGTTGTAAACATAGGAGTGATAAGACTTGACAATATGTGGGATATATGGAGTGAAGGTAAGTAAGGAATTGAGAATGACACTGAAGTAAATATAAATAGCCTGGGTGACTGACAGGGCCTTTAAGAGGAAGAGGAAGACTCCCCCCCCCCCCAAAAAAAAACCCTCTTTAACTTAACTAGGTACCCTAAAGATACCTTTCCCTTTTACACCCCCTAAAAGAAAAAAAGAAAAAAAAACAACTTTTAAACTCAACAAAAAATAAAAGAAATTTTGAAAAAAAGGGAGGTTTGCAATAGAAAATGATGAGATTAGTTTTGGACAATATTAATAGTGTTAGATGTCTACTTTTAGTTACTCTAAGCAGCTGAGAGGGAGAAACAAGATTAGAATTGGATATACAAATTTGAAATTTTAACAGTGATGATAATTGAATCCATGGAGCTGATCTGATTATCAAAGGAGACTGTATAGAGAAAGAAGAGAGGTCAAGACAGATCCTTGGGAAACACTTACATTTAGAAGGTAAGCTAGAATATCCAGCAAAAGACTGAAGAGGAGTGGCCAGCACAGGTAGGAAAGCTAAAGAAACAATGTCACAAAAATCTTGAGAGTATTTTAGCAGAAGTGGGTAATCAGTAGTGTTTAGGATTGTCTGCAATAAGATTGAGAAAAAGTCATTAAATCTTGCCATTAAAAGATCCCTGATAACTGATTTTTTTTTTGGGAAAAACATTTTTATATTCAATGATGAGATTGGAAGACATTCAAAAGAGAAAAGGGAGAGAAAGTGAAAGTACCGATTTGTAGATAGCTTTCTAAAGGAGTTTAGCCATGAAAGGGAGGAGAGATACAGAATGTTAGCTAGCATGGGAATCAAGAATCCAGCAAGTATTTATTTTACTTATTTTTTAAAGAATGGGAAAACACAAGTGTTTTCTAGGCAGAAGAGAGAAGCATCCAATAGATTAGGAGAAACTTATGATATGTGAGAGAGAGGGTATGGTAGAGTAGGCAATCTGTTGGAGAAGATGAAATTGAATGAGATCCAAAGCTATGCTTTTGGAGATTGTCTTGACAAACAAAAGTACCTCTTCACCACACTTAGGATGAAGGTGGTAGTAGAAGACATCTAAGGGAAGTGAGATAAGGAGTAGAAGGAGTTTCAAGATAATTAGATGAAATGGTGAGTCAATTAAGAAGGTATAAAAGGATTGCCTTACTTAATAGTGACCCAGATAAGATTATGTAAAAAAAATCTGAAATAGACCTATTTAGTATATTTGCTTGATTTTTTTTTTCTCCCCAATTCTTAGTAGGAGTGGAAAAATAGCAATAAAGGAGGTAGATAGGAGAAGTAAATCAGATTTGGAGTTTAACAAACCATGATCCTCAGAATAAGAGGCAAAGAAATTAACAGTGAAGTGATTCATTGGGTTGAGGGGAGGGAAGGGAGAATATAGTCACTGCACGGGTAATGGCCTGAGAAAAAATTGAGGACTCGAAGGATTGGAGACTATGTTAAAGAGAAAGAAAAGGGATAAGGCAGATGGAAATATGAAATGAAAAAAAATTATGATTTGATAAAGAAATTTTAGAATTCATGAACATGGAAATGGAATACTTGTGGATGAAAGGGTATAACCATCTCTGTTTATAGCAAAAGTAGGGTCCCTGGAGAACATGGGAATTGAGTACTTGAGGAAGCTAGAAGTTGGCTATTTAAGGGAATATCAATATTTGTGTTTAATTCCCCTAATTTGAGGGCAAGTGTTAGGATAGGGAAAGAGACGGGGGTGATTGTGAGCCAGACTTTGAAGTCATTTAGGAATAAGGAAAACTATTCCAGGGATCAGTAGAAGATAGCTACCAGAACTTCAATTGGATGATAAATATGGATTGAATGAATTCCAAAGGAAGAGAGCTTTATTTGAGTATATTAGATAAATAGTTTGCCAGTGGGGAAGAGGGAGTACTTTTAACTCCCACATTATGACCTGGGAGTCAGGGTGAAAGTGCTTTTGGAAGATTTGGCCAGGAATGCCCTGTCATCAGGAGAGATCCAGATTTCAGTGAGACCAGGAGAGGGAAGGGATGGGAAAGGAGGTGTATATCTTATATAAGTTTCTTAAAATTATGTAACAGGCATGCCTGAGAGCACAGTGGAAGGAATGGGCAGGTCTGAATTAGGACATTTGGAGGGAATTGCATTGGGAGAGATAGTGATAATGACTGGGATGTGTATAGTGTCCTGTAGGGGTTCAGAGTTAGGATAGGAAGATTATGATAGAGTTGAGTAGAAATAAATCCAAACATTATCAGTGACTAGAAAAAGGTTTGTTGAGGTGGCAAGTGATTACATTGTTCAGGACACCTCTGTGTCCATCTTCTTGACTGGTAATAGAGATAGTATGACTTGAGCACTTCCAGATAAGTGACTGGAACTGGCATTTTGGGGTAGGCCTGATTTTAAAAAGCCTATAGAGAATTGTAGAAGTCTTCTTGAGAGTAAATACAGGGACCACAGCTTATTAAGATGGATGATATTAATGTAACCCCTCTTCCCTGGAAAAAAGAGCCACATATGGATGAATTGGAAAATGGAGCATTTTGAATGGCAATAAGGCAGATGAAAAGACTCCTGTGCTGTGTTGACCCTGGAAAATCATAGGTTTTCAAAATTGTCAGTTTAGAGGGATCTCAAGAGGCATATGATTCAAGCCTCTTTATTTTGCAGGTGGTGAGGAAACTAAGGCCAGAAAAGTGGTACTCAAAATCACATAGATGTTGAAGATTTGGGACTCTTATCCTCTAACTCTAAATGTAGCACTTATAAAAATTAACAAGCATTTGTTTTCTTTGTTCTTGCATTGGGAAAAGAGGGAAAAAAAGCTCATGTAACAAATATTCATAGTCAAACAATATTAGTTTCCATATGGATTATGTCCCAATATATATGTCTTGTTAAGTCCATTAACACTTTGTCAGGAAGTAATCTGGGGCTCTTTCCATTTTTTTTCTTTTGGATGACCACCTTTTATAAATGTGTGTGCAGCAACTATGGAGTGGCTACACAAATTATGGAATTTTACTTAGCAGTAAAGAACAACAATAATAAAAAATTCAAAGAAACAAAAAGTGATACAAAACAGACTACAAGTAAAAAGTAAATAAACACTGAGAGGCAACAAAATTCCAATCACAAACAATAGTAATTATTAGCACAATTATGATCAAAATTCAAAGACATATCTTTCCTCTTTGCTAATGACTGATAAAGTGCTTTCAGGAAATGTATGAAAGGAGTAAAATATCATTTAAACGATATTTTGCTGGACCTTAAAGTCTCCTCAAAATTTAGTGAGAAGCAACATGTTTCACTTAAGAATTGAGATACCTGGGATTGTATGTCATCTCAAACATATGCTCACAATGTTAATCTGGGAAATTCATTTAACCTTTCTGAAGTTCAATTTCTTTCATTATAAAATGGAGTCATACCTCATAGGGCTATTTTGAGAAATTGCTTATTAATCTCAGCTTTCCTGAGAGGATGAAGAAAATATTAACTAAAATGTTTTAAAAAAGTATATTTAAGCATACCAAAATAGGCTAGTACTTCGCTCTTTATGATATATACTTTTTGGTTATATAGCCCTAAGTTGTGAACTACATCCAGTGGTTTTCTTGGAAATTGTCCGATCTCACATGTCCTGCTTGTGGTACTACAAAGGGACAAAAAGGGGTGTTTTAGAAAGCTAATCTCAGGAGAATAATTTTAACATTTTTAAATTTTATAACTGCCAGGTTTAAAAAAATTATATAACTAGCTCTAATGGTTTGTGAAATGACATAGTCTCTAAAAATAAGGTCATCTAGTATGTATTCTTTCGTGTAGCATTTAAGCCATTAAAATCTTGTCTTGTCTTCTAGCCATTCTCTCTACACACTCTTCTGCATCTTCGTTCAGGAGCCTGAATGCCATTCTGTGCTCCAGCTTGCCTATACTGATTTTTTACTCAGTTTTCAAGGCTCTTTTGGAGTGCTGTCTCTTCCCAAAGCATTCCTTATTTTCCTTTAAGGAAATTTGCTATCCTTAATGTTGTGTGTGTGTGTGTTGTTTTTTTTTTTTTTTCCAAATTATACTTTGCTATTTTACTTATCTGTTTAGTATCAAGGAAGCCTTTTAAGTTACTAAACTGGAACTTTATGAAAGAAAATAATTGTTGTGTCATCTTTTTTTTTCTTTCCATATGCCACACTTCTAAGTGCTGGGTATACAATGAAAGACAAAAGTTCTGCCCTTAAGGAGTTCACATACGTTCTAATGAGGGAGAAAACATGGAGAGGTAATCTCCAAGGGAAGTCATTGGGGGCACTTGGAAGAGTTTCTTTAAGAACATAGGTTTTTAGCTGAGACATGAAGAACGCTGGAGCAGTTAGGAAGTAGAGGTAAGGATGTCCTCCTTATGTTTAAGAGAATATTTAAGGCATGAGGGCATTGGAAGGCATGGAGCCTAGATAGAGGAGTGTGTGTGGAGGGGAGAATAAGATGTTGGAATGGTAGAAAGAAGCTAGGTTGAAGGGCTTTAAAAGCCACACAGAGTTTATACAGTAAAACAAGTCTAGACATAGTTTTTGGCTCCTGTTTGGACTACTTTCTTAGCTAAAGAAAGCTTTTCATGCGTTTCCTTGGTTGGTATCTTGTTTGATTTGTTATAAATTGAGTTGAAAAACAAATCTCTTATAATTTGCTTGCAATTCCTCTTGGGAACTTAGCAGGAAAAATAACAGGAATTGCAAGGAAATTATAAGAGGTTGGGAAATAGAAAACTTCTTTAATTATGTTCAGTTATTTTTGTCATTTGTTTTCAGTGATACTGTTTAATACCATTTCTTTAAAAGGTGGAATTTGTGGGCCATGACAAGGAATATAATTTTAATAATTTGAATGAAAACCTAGAGTTGAATCATCTGGGAAATATTACTACAGCTACCTGATATAGTGCTATGAGTCCAAAGTACCCTACTAAGTATGCCTTTTGGGGCATTTCTTTTGTCTTAAATCTTTGTTATATCTATTAGTTTTTTAAGGAAAGAAATATGTAGCACTCCTGCAAATAGATGTCAATAGTAATGATTTGGCTATTTATATAGGGAGAAAACAACTAAATATTATAATTGTCCCTAGAGTATCACATATAGATATATCCAGATCCTTCTCAAGGATTTTTATAAGAGCCAGAAAGCAAAAAAGAAAATATCTGCTATTTGATACTTATTAAGATAAAAATAAACCATGATACCTCTTCTCTTTATTGTTCTTATCAGTAGCTCTCAAACTTTTAAAATGTCTTACTGTTATTATGAAAATAGTTTTGACCTTGTGGACCATCCAAAAGGGTTCTGCGGCATCCCTGGACATTTTAAGAAATGCTAGTATACATGCCCCTCAAATTGTATGTTGCCTTTTTATATCCATTTTCCCTTTTTTGTAAATACTGCCTTTGATAGTCACTTTTTATCAGCTTTTACTTTTACAAAAATGTCTCACTCCACAGTCTTCCTTGGAATGGCTTATTAATAGTATACTATCACAAAAGATAATTGTTAATGAAGAGTAGCTACCAAGGCCATATTAGTAATATTTGAAGCATTAATTTCTAAATGTTTATAGATACTTAAATCCTTCATTGTGTTACCAAATCAGCATATTTTGATATGTAGCTATTTGGCTCATTTATTATCAGTAATTTCAGCACAACAAGTACACTTGGTCATCCCTTGAAATTGGAATAGGATTAGTTTAATGTAAGGTTAATTTAGCTGTTCTGTCTATTTTTTAACATCTTTTCTGATGTGTTTTTTTTTTTTTTTTTTCAGTTTTGCTTTACTTAATAGAATATCTTATGTTTTCAAGGGGGAAAAAAGTACTCTGGAACATAACTTGGGATCGAGAGAAATCCCACAAAGCTTTATAGGATGGGAGAAGAGGGAGGGTGAACATACAACTTCTAGTCTAAGGTATGTCTGAAAGGAGAGATTTAGAGACCAAGAACTATTCCTTAAGGATAGGAATGATTTTCAAAAGAACAGCTACCACTAAATAACCATAAAAAAATTTGCTCCATATATATCTAATATAAGGGATTATGCATATCAAATCACCTTTGAGTTTTGATTTGCAAAATGGCAAAGATAACAACAAAGGGTAGACTCTAGTGAGGGAAGAGGGCCCCATTAATATACTATTGGTGGTACTATGAATTAATCCAACTGTTCTGGATTTCACTTTGGAATTGTAAAGAGTGACTGAAGTGGTTCCTATCCTTTGTTTCAGTGATTCTGCTATGGAACATAAATGTTGAGGCTTTTAAAGACTGCTTTATTTCAGTGGTAATAGAGAGCTGGAAACAAAAAGTAGATGCTCATCATTTGTAAAATTTATGAATATGATTAATTCAGAGAACACAGGAAGATTTCTGTGAACTGGTACAGCATGAAATAAGTGAACTAAAAAAAATAAAATTATAGCAAAGCAAGTAAAATAGCTAGAAGGAAACTGAACTTTGAATCAATTGTTTGTCCTTTATTTTCAGAGGGGACCATCATATCAGGAAGGCAATGCCTTGATATGCAGTGAATTGGATTTAAGTGAGGGAGGGCTATGCAAGATTATCAGCCTCACTTTATGTGGAGCCATCTAGATCCTGTGGCCAGATGTAGATCAGGATGTTTGGAGATAGCCCCAGATACAAACAGCGATAGTAAGGAGGTGGGCTTCTAATAGGGCAAAAGATTGTAAATATTTTGATATGTGATTACACTGTATCAGGTGCTTTTACTTAGAATGTTTCTTTTTCTATATTGTATTCCTTCAATCCCTTTGTAAAACCCCCTTCCTATTAACATGTTTGCAGTCAAGTAAAAGAAATCAACATATTGAGTATGTTTGAAAAGTACACATTATTTCTGCAGCTATAATCTACCATCCTTAGTACAAGATGACTACTTTGGGAAGGATATCCAGAAGACTAGTAGCAGTCTAGATTCTCTGGTCCACCCTAATTGTCCTTGCTGTTCTTCACACAAAATTCTGCAGCTATAATCTACTATCCTTAGTACAAGAGGACTACTTTGGGAAGGATGCCTAGTCAAGACTAGTAGCAGTCTAGCTTCTCTGGTTCACCCTAATTGTCCTTGCTGTTCTTCACACACTTCCTGTCTTGTTTTGATGCTTTTACATTTGCTACCCTCTTGAACACCTTCCATATTAGAACCCTTTGTTTCCTTCAGAATTTAAATGACACTAATATATAGACAGATTCTCCCAACTGTAAGTGCCCTTCTCTTTGTACATTATATTTATTTTGAATACTTATGTTGTTGTCCTCTAGAATATAAGCTCTTTGAGGGCAATAACTGCCCTCAAATTTTTTCCTAAAACAGTTTTTGGCACATAGTAAGCAATAAATGCTTATTGATTGAATCATAGAATTCTAGAGTATAGAGTATAAACAGCAAGGACCTTTAGAAATAATGTAATATATAGTATCACATCCTCATTTTATAGAAGATATGATGACCAGGGGGACTATAGGAAGTCCTCTGTCACATTGGGGAGATCTTTTATGTAAGATTTTCAAAAAGAACATGGACAAAAATCACACGGAATGCTGCATTATGGATAGGTAGAAATCTTTATCAGTGGAGGGAGTGACCATACTGATAAAGTTCACTATTGTGTTAAAATAGATTCAGAGATGTCAAGTGACTTGGCTGAAGTCTATAGCTTGATGAAAGAGCTATGAGTGTTCTTTTAATTATATTACCCAACAAAATTGCATTTCTTCATGTGTGGAATATGACAATTTGTCACTTATCCTAATCTTTTAAAATTAAAGTGTTTTTTTTTTTAAATTAACACCAAAAGAGAACATTTCTGTATACAAAGTACAAGAGAAAAATATGATTTTTTTTTGAGAAAGTAAAAATTTCTATTATATATAACTTGTTTTTTTGAAATATATGGAAATTATCCTGTTACTAAGCTGCTATTCTTGGCAGTTTCCTTTTAAATTGTCTTCTATTCCCCATTTTTAAATATGCTTCTACAATCTTATTTCTTTTCTTTATTCATGGGAACAGTATTGCTAGCTCCCTTAAGTGAAAAGGTGAAAAGAAGGTCCTTATAACAAACAAACAAAACAAATCCACACTTTTGTCAAGTTCGAAAACATATGTATAAAACCTTTTAAATTTAATATCAAATATAATTTTTAAAGAAGATTTCAATGAAAGGGAATTTGATTTAAGACTCAACTTTCAAATTCATTTGTTGTATATTTTGTTTTAGATTTATCATTTGAAAGTATACAAAAATATTTGGATTTAATTTGAACGATAAAAAGCAAAATTTAACATGAAATGCATTATTTTAAAATTAATTTTTTTATGAGCAAAGTCAAGTAGAAGAGGGGAGGGAATTGGGGTTAAGTGACTTTCCCGGGCTCACACAGTTACTAAGTATTTGAGGCTGGATTTGAACTCTGATCCTCCTCATTCCAGGGGCAGTGCTTTATTCCTTTCACCATCTAGCTGCCCTTGCAAGTAGATATTAAACCTAATAAGATATATGCATATCAATACTTTTAATTGCCAAGCTTCCTGAGCAGCTGTATTATAGTGAAAAGAACACAATTTATAGTCATAAAGTCCTGGGTTTCATTTTTTAAAAATAGCTTTTTATTAACAAAACATATGCTTGGGTAATTTTTCAACATTGTCCCTTGCAATCACTTCTGTTCCAACTTTTCCCTTCCTTCCCTCCACCCCCTCCCCTAGATGGCAGGCAGTCTCATACATGTTAAACATGTTAAAGTATATTTTAGATACAATATATGTGTGCAGATCTGTACAGTTCTCTTGTTGCACAAGAAAAATCAGATTTAGAAGGTAAAAATAACCTGAGAAGAAAAACAAAAATGCAAGTAGTCCACATTCATTTCCCAGTATTCTTTCTCTGGGTGTAGCTGATTCTGCCCATCATTAATCAATTGGAACTGAATTGAATCTTCTCCTTGTCGAAGATATCCACTTTCATCAGAATATATCCTTATAGAGTATTGTTGTTGAAGTGTATAATGATCTCCTGGTTCTGCTCATTTCGCTTACATCAGTTCATGTAAGTCTCTCCAGGCCATTATGAAATCATCTTGTTGATCATTTCTCATGCAACAATAATATTCCATAACATTCATATACAACAATTTACCCAACCATTCTCCAATTGATGGAGAATTTCTAGTTTCTCCAATTGAAAGAGAATTTCTGATTCTCAATTTCTAGTTTCTAGCCACTATATAAAGGGCTGCCATTTTGGCACATACAGGTCCCTTTCCCTTCTTTAATATCTCTTTGGGATAGAAGCCCAGTAGTAGCACTACTGGATCAAAGGGTATGCACAGTTTGATAACTTTTTGGGCATAGTTCCAAATTGCTCTCCAGAATGGTCGGATTCTTTCACAACTCCACCAACAATGCATCAGTGTCCCAGTTTTCCTGCATCCCCTCTAACATTTCATCATTATCTTTTCCTGTCATCTTAGCCAATCTGACAGGTGTGTAGTGGTATCTCAGGGTTGTCTTAATTTGCATTTCTCTGATCAATAGTGATTTGGAACATCCTTTCATATGAGTAGAAATAGTTTCAATTTCATCATTCGAAAATTGTCTGTTCATATCCTTTAACCATTTATCAATTGGAGAATGGCTTGATTTCTTATAAATTAGTCAAATCTCTATATCTCATTTTGGAAATGAGGCCTTTATCAGAACCTTTGAATGTAAAAATGTTTTCCCAGTTTGTTGCTTCCCTTCTAATCTTGTTTGCATTAGTTTTGTTTGTTTCATTGCATTTTTATTCTAGTAATTATTTGGGATTTTCATTTTTAGCTTGACATTATTAGTTTTTAGCATTATTTACATTATTAGTTTTTAAATCTTAAGATAAATAATTTTCTGGCTCTGAATCTTGATAACAGTATTTTTTAAATGTTGGTAATTGTAATGGCATCATATGTCACAGGGTTTTTGTGAGAATCAAATTAGATGTTAATTGCTTGATAATTCATAAAGTGCTATAAATGTCAGTTCTTAGATAAGTTGTGAAAAACCAGTGTTATAACTGTCAATTTTTTTTTTTTTTTAATGCCAAGAGATAAGCATTTTGGTTTTGAATTGTGCTTAATGAACTTGGCCTTTCCTAAACAGCTACTCTTTTTAAAAACTCATGAATTGGTTCCCCTTTACCCCTGCCCTGCCTATTTTAAGGAAATCTGGTTAAAATGGTTGTGAAGGAAAGTTAATGTCTTAAGTAAATTCAGAATGTCAGTGAACAATGGCTAAAAACCCTGCCAATTCAATAAATATTAACCTTCTATTTGCTAGGCATTCGTATTAAAAAAAATAAGTTATGGTACAGTCCCAAGGATCTGACATTTTACTTTAGAGGAGGAAAAGAGAAAAGGGAGAGAAGGCTATAGATATAGCTAGCTAATTCAAGATTAGCTATGATTAATGATAATGAAAAAGAGACACATGATAGTTTCTAGGAAAATTTGAGGAGGAAAAGAACATTTCTCCACATTTTCTTATTTTAAAAAAAAAGGACAGTTTTAAAACCCATATTTGACAACCATTATTTCAAGACACGTAAAATTTTTTTTGAGCATTCTATCAAATCTTTCCAGTGATATCATTGGCTGGATAGATTTCTAGTATAATTTACTTAAGGAACATTTAACTGGAAGAATAAAATTTAATTATTAAAAAAACCCTTCTAACCTTTTTCTATTATTACAATTATCAACTGCTTTAATCTTGTATCGATGTTTATACAATATAACCTTATTTTCCCATGTCTCTAATGTGAATTAAGTTCAAGACAGAGAACTTTAAGATGAGCCGAGAGTGATATGGCAGCCTCAAAGGCTATCACCATCTTTGTCCTGCACTAGGGAAATGATAATACTATTGTCTTTTTTTTTTTTTTTTTTTTCATTTTTCCAAATTATCCCCTCCCTCCCTCCACTCCCCCCTCCCCCCCCATGGCAGGTAATCCCATACATTTTACATGTGTTACAATATAACCTAGATACAATATATGTGTATAAATACCATTTTCTTGTTGCACATTAATTATTAGCTTCCGAAGGTATAAGTAACCTGGGTAGATAGACAGTATTGCTAACAATTTACATTCGCTTCCCAGTGTTCCTTCTCTGGGTATAGTTATTTCTGTCCATCATTGATCAACTGGAAGTGAGTTGGATCTTCTTTATGTTGAAGATTTCCACTTCCGTCAGAATAAATCCTCATACAGTATTGTTGTTGAAGTGTATAGTAATCTTCTGGTTCTGCTCATTTCACTCAGCAACAGTTGATTTAAGTCTCTCCAAGCCTCTCTGTATTCCTCCTGCTGGTCATTTCTTACAGAGCAATAATATTCCATAACCTTCATATACCACAATTTACCCAACCATTCTCCAAATGATGGACATCCATTCAACTTCCAGTTTCTAGCTACAACAAAAAGAGCTGCCACAAACATTTTGGCACATACAGGTCCCTTTCCACTCTTTAGTATTTCTTTGGGATATAATCCCAATAACAGCAATGCTGGGTCAAAGGGTATGCACAGTTTGACAACTTTTTGGGCATAGTTCCAAATTGCTCTCCAGAATGGCTGGATTCTTTCACAACTCCACCAACAATGTATCAGTGTCCCAGTTTTCCCACATCCCCTCCAACATTCATCATTATTTGTTCCTGTCATCTTAGCCAATCTGACAGGTGTGTAGTGGTATCTCAGAGTTGTCTTAATTTGCATTTCTCTGATCAGTAGTGATTTGGAACACTCATATGAGTGGAAATAGTTTCAATTTCATCATCTGAGAACTGATAATACTATTGTCTTGTGATTTACCCTTGTCAGACCACATTTCAAATCCTATGTTCAGTGCTAAGCATTATGTTTTGGGAAAGATTTTTACAAATTTGGAGAATGTTCAGAGTATGATTAGATTGCTGAAAAATCTTGAGATTATATAAAGATCTTTTGAGGAATCTAAGCATGAATTGCCTAAAGAAGAGAAGATTTGAAGGTAGGAGGGATGTGGTAACTGTGATCAAATATTTGAAGGGGATGTCTTGTATAGAATAAATAAAACTTGCTCCATTTGACCTCAGAGTGAGAGCTCTGGGTATTATGAGTGCTGGGTATAAGTTGGAGAGAGGTAGATTCAAGGCTGATATGAAAGTTTACTTACTGACAATTAGACTTCCCCCTTACTTGTTCTCCTAAAATGGAATAGGCAGCCTAAATATATAGATGTTTCCTCAGTAGCCTTTGAATAATGATTACTCATTAGGTTTGTAATAGGGGAAATTATTGTTTGGATATAGTTGGACTAAAGAGCTTTCTTTTTAACTTGGAGACTCTGTCACTTTTAGTCTTGTACTACCATTAGTCATCTCTTTACTATTCCCTGCACATTTTGATCACTTACTCACATTTCTCTGCTTTTCCTCATTCTCCTCTGTACCTGGAACTCCCTGTCCTTTCTTTACTATCAATTTAAATCTTATCTCACCCCTTTGTAAAGCTTTTCCTGTTTACACCTATCTTTAAAATCTATAGTAAGTAGCACATAACTGTTAATTAAATAATATTTTGTAATTAATTGTTCAAACTTTCTGTTAAGTCAGAAGTTCTTTTTTTTTTTAAATAGCTTTTTATTTACAAGATATATGCATAGGTAATTTTTCAGCATTGACAATTGCAAAACCTTTTTTTCCAATTTTAACCCTCCTTTCTTCTACCCCTCCCCCAGATGACAGGTAGACCAATACATGTTAAATGTGTTAAAGTCTATGTTAAATTTTATACATATATATATATATATATATATATGTGTGTGTGTGTGTGTGTGTGTGTGTGTGTGTGTGTATGTATAACAGTTATTTTGCTGTACACAAAGAATTGGACTTTGAAATAGTGTAAAATTAATCAGAGAAGGAAATAAAAAATGCAGGAGGACAAAAATAGAGGGATTGGGAATTCTATGTATTGGTTCATAGTCATCTCCCAGAGTTCTTTAGCTGGGTGTAGCTGGTTCAGTTCATTACTGCTCTATTGGAACTGATTTGGTTCATCTCATTGTTAAAGAGGGCCATGTCCATTAGAATTGATCATCATATAGTATTGTTATTGAAGTATATAATGCTCTCCTGGTCCTGCTTATTTCACTCAGCATAAGTTCATGTAAGTCTCTCCAGGCCTTTCTGAAATAATCCTGTTGGTCATTTCTTACAGAACAATAATATTCCATAACATTCATATACCTCAATTTATTCATCCATTCTCTAATTGATGGTCATCCACTCAGTTTCCAGTTTCTGCCCACTACAAGAAGGCTGCCACAAACATTCTTGCAGATATAGGTCTCTTTCCCTTTTTAATGTCTTTTGGGGATATAAGCCCAGTAGTTAACACTGCTGGATCAAAGGGTATGCACAGTTTGATAACTTTTTGAGTATAGTTCCAAATTGCTCTCCAGAATGGCTAGATGTATTTACAATTCCACCAACAATGTATCAGTGTCCCAGTTTTCCCACATCCCCTCCAACATTCTGCATTACTTTCCCTGTCATTCTAGCCAATCTAAGTCAGAAGTTCTTTAAGGTCACAAATCTTTCTGCTTTGCTATTTGAAATTCTCTATAATGCATTGCATAGTAGTAGGCATTTGACAGAAGCTCAGCACTTATTGATTTAGTTGATTTTTTAAAAATTCAAATGAATTGGTCTAAACTCATGATTGAAATGGTTTGGGGAACTCCTGGAAAGAAAATTATCTCTACTAGTTTAGATGGGCAGTAGTTCTATAAACTTAATTATGTCTGCTTTTTCAAGCTTTTATGAAAGCCTTCTCAATAATCAAATCCCAGTCCATTCATAGATGCTGGTGACTGTATTTTTGAATGTGATTGCAAATAGGGCTTTTTAAAAAATATTGTAGATAACTAATTTGTATCTACTTTTTTGTTCAGTCTAAGGGTTCTGTTAATCCACACTCTTACATTAATTTATGTTTCGCGATTTCAGAAAAAAGCCAAAGGACAAGCGCTTTTTGACCAGATCATGTACCATTTGGACCTGATTGAAAGTGACTATTTTGGACTGAGATTTATGGATTCAGCTCAAGTGGCAGTGAGTAAAAATCTCTAGAATTCCACATGTAAAACAAGTCGAGTTTTCCAAATTTGGTCAGTTTAGGCAAAATTGTCTTCTTGTCTTATCTTTTTAAAGTATTCATGGTGTAGTGGGTAAAAAAGTTGCTCCTTAGAGTCAGGAAGACTGGCCAGATCACATGATTGAGGCAATCCATCATTCTTAGTTAAAGAAGAAATACTTATTTCATTGAAAGAGGGAATACCTTCACTGGGAATTCCATATGCCATTAAAGGATAGAATCACTGCCCCGTATCATATTCCTTTTCTTTCTCTCTCTCCCCCCTCTCCCCTTTTCTTGATTTTATCCTTGTTGCTTTCTTTGCCAAAATTTTTTGATTGAAAAAAATACTGCCATCTTTTTCAACTCAACTATGGCCTTGGTTCTTTGGAATCTATTTTTATCTGTTTTGTGGCATTGATTGAACAATATGGTATATTTCTTTTTTTTTTAAATAATTCTTTATTTTATACTGGCTTTCTATAAGTATAGCTTGCTTGCTTTCAGAATTGTCCTGTATGTTTTTTCTTCCTCTTTTTATTTCCTCTTCTGTTGTCTTCTGTTCATTTTCTATCTTATCCTTATCCTTTCTTTCTATCTTCCCCTTTAGGGAAACAAGGATCTTTTAACAAATGTGCTTAAACAAGCAAAACAAATTTCTTTGTTGACTGTATCTGAAAATATATGCTTTATTCTGAATCTTGAATTCATTGATTCTTTTTTTCAAGAAGTTCTTTGGAATTGTGTTTGGCCATTACATTGATCAGAATTCTCAAGACATTCAAAGTTGTTTTTGTTATTTTGTTATTGTACATAGTGTTCTCCAAGTCTGCTTCACTTTATTCTGCATCTGTTCATACAAATTTTTCCAGGTTTCTCTGAAATTGTGCTGTCTTTTTTTTTTTTTTTTTTTTTTGGTGGTATAATAATATTCCATTACACTCATATTCCACAGTTTGTTCAGCTATTTCCCATTTTCTGGTCTTCTCTCCTCCTTTTCCCCCTCCCCCCATTTCTAGTTCTTTGCCACTTAAAAAAGAACTGCTATAAATATTTTTGTATATAAAGAGTAAAATTACTTTTTTTTTTTTTTTAACCATGTGGTTCTTGCAAATTTTCCTTCATTTCTCTGTATTCCTTTCTTATCATTTTACTTCATTGCCATATTCTGTTATTTATATACCATGGGTTTTTCAGACATTCTTCAATTGTTGTGCACCCACTTTTTTTTTTTTTTTTTTTTTTTTTAAGCTCTTGCTGCCTTGTGCATGAGTATTTTTAAAAATGTTTCAGGATTTTTTTTCAGTTGCAAAATAAACTTTTTTTTCTGAAGAAATAGAATTATATTTGCCAAATTTTCCTAGGTCAGCGTAGGAAGATTGGCCAGAAAATACTAATGAACAACCACATTAATAAAACAATGCTAGCATTTACACAGTGCTTTAAGATTTGTAAATTACTTTACAAATATTGTCTTTTTTTTTTTTTTTTTTTTTTTTTTTTGTCTTCACAATTATCCAAGGAAGCAGGAACCATTATTATCCTCATTTTAGAGGCAAATAGGTTAGACAACAAGTTCACAAAGATAGTAAGTGACTGAAAGTGGATTTGAACTCAGGTCTTCTTCTAGAATCAGCACTGTGCATTGTAGTACCACGCTGTGGCAGATTGGCTTTCTCTCTTATGGTAAGGAGAAGAATTTTGTGGCTCTATGGCTGCACTTTATGTAGGTTCTTTTTCCAGATTTCTGTGATTTGGTGTAACAATGACTTAGTTGATTTCTATTTAAGAATGATAAGATTTATTTCTAACATAACCTAACAAGAATCTGCTATTCAGGTGAGAAGAATAGGTGAGTACAGGGGCAGATGACTCACATCTCCTTATAAAAACCAGAAAGGATGAGGTATGAATAATGTGTTACCTTTCTTAGATTTCATTGCATTTAGAGCTGGAGGGACCTTAGAAGTAATCTAGTTCAAGCCCTTTACTTTATAGATAAGGAAATTGAGTCACAGACAAATTATTTGCTTGAAGTCTCATGGTTAGTTTCAGAACCAGGATTTGAACTGTAATTCTCTATGCATAGAAAGCTGACTCATGAATAACTCCCATGATGGTAATAAGCATTTATCAGTTTCATTCTTTGTAATGTTATTGGTGCATTTGATATTGAATAACTTTTTTTTTTTTCTTTTGAATTTTCTTGGTACTGTTCCCTCATGCTTCTCCTTCCTGTCCAGCTGCTCCTTGAGATCCCTTGCTAGTCTTTGCAGTCTTCCTAACTTTGAATATACCTGAAACTGGGTTCTTTTCTTTCTTTAAACTAGACCTCTCCCTAGACCTTTTCTTATTGACCCAATAAGCAGCCATCACTTTAACTATCATCTCCATTTATATTAGTGTCAGATCTTTATATCTGGCCTTTTCTCTCTCCTGAACTCTAGTTCAGTCTTTCTAACTGCCTATTGTATATCTGAGGCTGGATTTGAACTTGATTCTGTCTATTCCATTATACTGCTCGCTGCTTCATACTTGTTATGAAGGGTTTTCTTTACTTGATACAGAAATCTGCCTTTCTTCATGTTCCCAATGCTTATTTAAGCCCTTAGGACCAAGTATAACAATCTTAACTCTTCTATTTCTGAAAGAACTTGAAATTAATGTTCAAGCCCTACTTAAGTCTTTTTTTTTTTTTTTCTTTTTTCTTTTTTTTTGAGGCTGGGGTTAAGTGACTTGCCCAGGGTCACACAGCTAGGAAGTGTTAAGTGTCTGAGACCAGATTTGAACTTGGGTCCTCCTGATTTCAGGGCTGGTGCTCTATCCACTGCGCCACATAGCTGCCCCTCTACTTAAGTTTTGTTTCCTTTAGACTAAACATCCCTATTTTTTTCAACCAATCCCCTTTATAAAGCTTCTTCTTTTGGATCCTTCTCCTATTATTATTCCCTACATTCTCTGCTAATAAGAATCTGAGTTACCTTTCATCTCAGTAGTTTCCAGAGGATTCTAACTCATCCTCCTTTAAAAATAACTACCATTTAATTACTTTTTATGCAGAAAGTATTATGATGTATTCCAGGGGAAAACAGAGAAATCCCTACTGCCATAGAATTTAAGATATAGTAGGGGGCACTAATACAATTAAAAAAAAAAAAAAACCAATTTAGATCAAATGGGTTAATATATGTAAAATGCTTTGTAAACTTTAAAGAGCTAGGCTTATTTTGCCTAAGAGAACAAAGTACTATTTAATTAAAATATGTGAAAGGAAAAAATATTTCTAGTTTGGGGGCAAATTTCTGTAGAAATTGAAAGATTTTTAGGGGAGGAAAATAATGTTTTATTTGGGGTCTAAAGGAAGAATATAGTTTATCATAGATAAGAAGTTGTAAATGAGCCATAAAGAAGTAGCGGCATGGTATAGAAAGAGACAATAGACTTGAAATCAAAAGCTGTCTCAGCTCAAATGAAATAGAGCAGAGAAACAGATTTTATATCACATAAAGAACACTTGCATGATGAATATGAGGTGCTCCAAAGGATAAAGCCTAGAATCAGGAAAAACTGACTTCAACCTGACTTCAGATAGTAGCTGTTGTTTTATGAAAAAAAAAAAAGAAAAGAAAAGAAAGAAAGCCAAATTGCCATTATTAAAAATGAAAAGGGTGAATGTACTACCAAAGAAGATAAAATTAAAACAATTATTAGGAGCTATTTTGCCAATTATGTGCCAATAAATCTGATAATCTAAATGAAATGGACAAATACTTGCATAAATATAATTTGCCCAGATGAATAGAATAGAAAAATAGAATACTGAAATAATCTAATCATAAAAAAAAAAAATGAACAAGACATAAATAAACTCCCTAAGAAAAAACTTAAGGACTAGATGGATTTACAAGTGAATTCTACCAGACATTGAAAGAACAATTAATTTTAGTGCTAAATAAACTATTTGGAAAAATAGGCATAAAAAGAATCCTGCTAAATCTCTTTTATAACACAATATGGTTTTGGTGACTAAAGTAGAAAGAGCAAAAAACAGATAAAAGAAAACTATAGACCAATTTCCCAATGAATAATGATGTAAATTTTTTTTTAAGAATAGTTTTTTTTCCTAAAATGTATGCAAAGATAATTTTTAACATTCATCCTTTCAAAACCTTGTGTTCCAAATTTTTTCCCTTCCTTCCCCTACTTCCTCCCCTAGACAACAAGCAATCCAGTGTATGTTAAAACATATACAATTCTTCTATACATATGTCAACATTTATCATGCTTGCTGCACAAGAAAAAAAACAGATCAAGAGGGGAAAATTTGAGAGAGGAAAAAAAAACAAAACAAGCAAACAACTTTAGGTGAAAATACTATGTGGTGATTCACATTCAGTTCCAAAAGTTCTCTTTCTGGATGTAGATGCCTCTTTCTATCCTAAGTCTATTGGAATTGACCTGAATCATTTCATTATTGACATCAGAGTTGATCATCGCATAATCTTCTTCTTCTTGTGTATCAATTCATGCAAGTCTCTCCAGGCCTTTCTGAAATCATGCTGATTATGCAGGATGATTTCAGAGAATCCTGGAGAGACTTGCATGAACTGATGCTGATTGAAATGAGCAAAACCAGGAGATCATTATACATGACAACAAGAAGATTATATGATGATCATTTCTGATGGACATGACTCTCATCAACAATGAGGTGATTCAGACAGGTTCCATCCAATGTTATTGTGATGAAGAAAGTTATTTGTACCCAGAGAGAATAATATTCCATTACATTCATATACTTTAACTTACTCAGGCATTCCCCAACTGCTGGGCATTCATTCATTTTCCAGTTCTTTGCCACTACAAAAAAGTGTTGTTGGTTGTTGTTGTTGAATACACATTTCTCTTTTTTGTTTTGTCTTTTGTGGGGGGAGGTTGGCTGAGGCAATTGGGATTAAGTAACTTGCCCAGAGTCACACAGCTTGAGATGTTAAGTATCTGAGGCCAGATTTGAACTCAGGTCCTCCTGACTTCATGGCTGGTGCTCTATCCACTGTGCCACCTAGCTGCCCCAGCCATTTCTCTTTTTTATGATCTCTTTGTGAGACAGTCCTAGTAGAGACACTGCTGGATCAAAGGGTATGGACAGTTTGATAGCCCTTTAGGAATATGTTGTGTTCTGCTTTCTAGAGCTCCCAAATTGGGGTGACAAAACATACCGTTGCTTTCCAGAACCCCTACATGGGGGAATTCAAATATACCTTCCTAGTGGAGAAGTGATGAGGCGGGACTGGTGGGAAACTGGAGTCCATTTATTTCAAGGACTTTCCCCTTTAAATAATGTAACCAAAACAAAAAAAAAAAAAAAAAAAAAAAAAACTGTACCTCAAAGTTGTTTAATTTACATTTCTCTAATCAATAGT
This sequence comes from Sminthopsis crassicaudata, assembly GCF_048593235.1. Classification (NCBI taxonomy): domain Eukaryota; kingdom Metazoa; phylum Chordata; class Mammalia; order Dasyuromorphia; family Dasyuridae; genus Sminthopsis; species Sminthopsis crassicaudata. The sequence goes on along the minus strand of NC_133619.1, from coordinate 364,478,596 downwards.
GATTTAAAGCATTTTTTTCATATGACTAGAAGTGGCTTTAATTTCTTCTTTTGAAAATTATCTGCTCATATCCTTTGACCATTTATCAATTAGAGAACGGCATGTCTTATAAATTTGATTAGTTCTCTATATTTTAGAAATGAGGCTTTTATTAGAATCCATGGATAGAAATTTTTTTTTTCAGTTTTTTGCTTCCCTTTTAGTCTTGGCTACATTGGTTTTGTTTGTACAAAATCTTTTTATTTTAAAGTAATCAAAGTTGTCCGTTTTGCATTTCTTAATGTTTTCTAGTTCTTCTTTGGCCATAAATTCCTTCCTTTTCCACAGATCTGAGACAAATTATCCTTTGTAGTCCTAATTTCCTTATAATATCATCCTTTATGTTTAAATCATGAACCTATTTTGACCTTGTCTTGATATAGGCTGTTAAATGTTAGTGCCTTGTTTCTGCCATACTGTTTTCCACTTTTCCAAGCAATTTTTGTCAAATAGTGAGTTCTTATCCCAGAAGCTGGAGTCTTTGGGTTTATCAAACACTAGATAACTATAGTCTGTTGTGTCTTATGAGCCTAACTTATTCTACTGATCAACTATTTTATTTCCTAGACAGTACCAAATGGTTTTGATGACTACTGCCTTATAATATAGTTTTATGTCTGATATGGCATTGATGCAAAAAATTTATTTTATTTTATTTTTAATTAATTAATTAATTTTTGCTGAGGCGGTTGATATTAAGTGACTTGCCCAGAGTCACAGAGCTAAAAAGTGGTCACACAACTAAGAAATGTTAAGTGTCTGAGACCAGATTTGAATTCAGATGTGACTTCAGGGCTGGTGCTCTATCCATTGTGCCAACTAACTGCCCTGATGTAAAAATTTTAAAGAAAATAATAGCCGGATTATACCAAACTATGACTGATAGGACTTATATTAGTAATAAAGAGCTGGTTTAATATTTGGAAAATCAGGGCAGCTAGGTGGCGCAGTGGATAGAGCATCAGCCTTGAATTCAGGAGGACCCGAGTTCAAATTTGGTCTCAGGCACTTAATACTTCCTAGCTGTGTGACCCTGGGCAAGTCACTTAACCCCAGCCTCAGGGGGGAAAAAAGAAAGAAAGAAAAAAAATATTTGGAAAATCAGCATAGTTGACCATATTAGTAAAGAAAGTAAAAGTTACATGATTATCTCAAAGGCAGAAAAAGCCAATCTAAGGAGGAAGAAGGAGATCCTGAGAAATGAGGCCATGTGTAAGCTACACTTTCTGGAGGTTTGGCAGTGAAACGAAGGAGGAAGTGGAGGTTTAGCCATAGGTTGGCATGAAGACTTTATTGAAGATATGGGAGGATTTTAACCAACATGTTTGTAGCAGTTGGCTGTTAAGAAATTGGAAATTAAAGGGATGCCCATCAATTGACTAATGGCTGAATAAGTTATGGTATATGAATGTACTGGAATACTTTCTTGAAGAAATAATGAGTAGAATGATTCAGAAAAGTCTGGAAAGACTTATGTGAATTGTACTGGTTGAGTAAGCAGAACTTGGAGAACATTGCACACAGCAGTAGCAACATTGTGTCATGATCAACTATGATAGATTTATCTCTTCTCAGCAAAACAGTAATTTAAGACATTCTAATAGACTTTGGATGGCAAATGCCATCTGCATCTAGAAAACTATAGAGATTGAATGTGGATTAAAGCATACTATTTTCGCTTGTTTTGTTGTAATGTTCTTCTCTAAAATGTAATCATCTCTGGAAGCAGGTTTCTTGGGGAGCTTCTGGAGGCAGCCTTCCTTTCTGTTTAGTATAATAATCACCTCAAATGCAGATAGGAGTTAAAGTCCAAATCCTTTATTGTTTCCGTTAAAGTCTTATCTCCTTCACTTGGGGCTCTGCTAGTTTTCTGGAGGCCTTCTGTGGTCTTGGTTCTGAGAGCTTAAGCTGCCTTCTCTGGCTTGTGAATCTGCTCGACTGAATCCTGGCTTGTAAATCTCCTGAAGTCAATCCTGGTTGAGGCTCCTAGCTTATATATGCTATCTTAAAGGTGTGTATTTTTTTTTTTAATTTTTTTTTAATTTTTTAATTTTTTTAGAATTTTTTTTCACAGTATATATGCATGAGTAATTTTTTTTATAATATTATCTCTTGTATTCATTTTTCCAAATTATCCCCCCCTCCCTCCATTCCCTCCCCCAGTGACAGGCAATCCCATACATTTTACATGTGTTACAATAAAACCTAGATACAATATATGTGTGTAAATACCATTTTCTTGTTGCACATTAAGTATTAGATTCCGAAGGTATAAGTAACCTGGGTAGATAGACAGTAGTGCTAACAATTTACATTCACTTCCCAGTGTTCCTTCTCTGGGTGTAGTTATTTCTGTCCATCATTGATCAACTGGAAGTGAGTTGGATCTTCTTTATGTTGAAGATATCCACTTCCATCAGAATATATCTTCATACAGCATTGAAGTGTACAGCGATCTTCTGGTTCTGTTCATTTCACTCAGCATCAGTTGATGTAAGTCTCTCCAAGCCTCTCTGTATTCCTCCTGCTGGTCATTTCTTACAGAGCAATAGTATTCCATTCTATAACCTTCATATACCATAATTTACCCAACCATTCTCCAATTGATGGGCATCCATTCAACTTCCAGTTTCCAGCTACAACAAAAAGAGCTGCCACAAACATTTTGGCACATACAGGTCCCTTTCCGCTCTTTAGTATTTCTTTGGGATATAAGCCCAATAGCAGCAATGCTGGATCAAAGGGTATGCACAGTTTGATAACTTTTTGGGCATAGTTCCAAATTGCTCTCCAGAGTGGCCGGATTCTTTCACAACTCCAAAAGGTGTGTATCTTGTGGAACTATAGTAAGTACTAAGTACATTACTGAATTAGAGAACTATTAAGTACCATGCTAAATTAGAAAATTATTCTCTCTTTCTTTTGTTTTTAGAACATAGGTGGTCATGACTTCCCTGACTTGTCAAGGAGATGAGAACTCCAAAAAAAAAAAAAAAGGTGATCACGCCTTCCCTGACTGCTCAAAAAAGGGGTGAAAACACCTTAAAAAAAGATGAACATGCTCTCCCTGACATCTCAGGAAGGGAGATAAAAACACCATAGGAAATGAGAAATCAAATCAGCTTAGCAGGTTTCTGAGGGAGCTCACTCTTAAAACAGATATACATAAATCCATCACTATGGGAGGCATTTTACATAAGCACATAGTAACATAACACAGGCCAGGGGTGATGTAACAAATAACATGAATCAACATGAGGAATTATGCATGTCCGTAAGTCCTAGAAATAGTCCAAAAGGAATCTATTGTCCATTAGTTCATGTGCCAGGAATCCAATAATTCCTGCAAGTTTTGAAGTCCTGCAATAGTGTCATCAATAATTTTTCATCTCAAGGAATCCAGTGATTCCTGTTGGTTTTCAAGTCCTGCAACAGTCTCATCTTGTGCTAGGAAATCCAATGATACCTGCAGATTTTTGTTCTTAGGTCTTCTCCTTTTTTTTCAAGGTTTTTCTCTTTTTCTGTCTCTCTGAGCCAGGTGCTATTGGCACCCATCTGATTCCTTCTCCATCTGTAGAGATACAAGCAAAACCCTTTCTCCCAAGCAGTTAACCTATCTAGTCCCTTCTCTTTACCACTTTCTAAATTTCTTCTCATCACAATTACATGGGAGCTGCTTGAACTGGACACTGCCCTTCTGTTGGGTTAAAAGGCCTGTATTTTTCCCAATTGTAATCCCTTTCTGCTATCTGATTGCTTTTCTGCTGATTAATCACATCAGAGTCCTGACCTTCTAAAGACTCTGGGTGTAAACTCAGCTGCCATCATGCCCCACCTGTCTTTTGTATGATTTCTTGGAACTGGGTCCTGCCTCTCTTTTCCCTGGGTCCACTATCAATTTCACTGACTTGGCACCTTGTAAGAATCCTAACATTTTGTTCTTTCTTTCTCATTTTTTTGTCTTTTGTTCTCATTTTTCTTTCACATCATGACTGATACGGAAATGTTTAAAATGATTGTACATTGCAACCTTTCAGATTGCTTGCTGTCTTAAGGAGAGGGAAGTAAGGAGACTAATTTGGAACTCAAAAATCTTACAAAGATGAATGTGGAAAACTATCTTTACATGTAATTGGAAATAAAATACTGTCAAGTTTCCCTCCCCCCCCCCTTCCTTCCAAATGAGAGAAATTGAGGATGGGATTGCTCTGATTATGCCACTTTGACACTCAGAAACCTTCAGGTGCTTGCTCTCCATTATCTGTTAAATAGCAAGATATAATAAGGCATTTAAGGCTTATGACTTGGATCCAGATTACGAGGCCTCTTGCTACAGAAGAAAGAACACCAATTATGGAGTCAGAGGACCTCTATTCAAGTCCTATTTTTGCTATTTAATCCACTGTGCTACCTTGAGTGGTTCACAGCCTTCATGTACCATAATTCCCTTAGCTATAAAATGACAGTGTTCTCAAATTCAAATACAAAGGGATTCTGAGAAGTGTCATTGCCTTAGAAAACTTCAAATTAACACACTCTGTGTTATTTATTTTGTTAAACATTTTCCAGTCATTCTGTAGTCTAGTTTGGGTGGCATTAGGATATTTTGGGGTTATCATATGATCCATGGATTGAAAGTTTGACATCTCTGAATTAGAATATCTCTGAGATCCCTTCCAGCTTTAATGATCCTCTGATATTGTTACATTTTCGTGCTATTCTAGATCTTAGACTTTTCTAGCTAAATTGTATTTTGTTGCATCCCAGCTTTTTACCATCTATATGTAGGAAGGGGCATAAGAAAAAAGAATGTGAATGTGGAAGAAAAAAAGGATGCTCAAATTTGGGAGGAGGGAGAAGATAAAGGGAGGAACACAGATGAAGAAGACAAAGAAAAAGGAAAGACAAAAAGAAAGATGAGGAAAGAGAAAGTGGGATTAGAGATGAGTAGAGTAGAAATGAAGAAATGGATGGTATGGATTTGAGGCTAGTGAACAGGAGTTGAGTATCTGGTCGGTTGATATGGGGGTGGCATAAATCTTCTAACATACTGTAGCCTAAATGCTAATCTTAACATGAAACTCGAACTATAATGTAGCTTAAAACTCTAATTCTCACTATACTTCCTTTTGCCCTAACATTAACCTTAAATTCTAATTTTTTTTCCCCGGAGGCAATTGGGGTTAGTGACTTGCCTAGGGTCATACTGCTGGGAAGTGTTAAGTATCTGAGAACAGATTTGAACTCAAGTCCTCCTGACTTCAGAGCAGATATTTTATCCACTGCACTACCTAGTTGCCTTCCTAAACACTAATCTAAGGATAGTTAGGTTAGAACCATTTTAGTCCTCACCTTAAGCCTGAACTTAATCTTAATTGGCTTTGACTCAGACCTATAGACACTATAGAGTGTCTCCATTTTCTAAATTACAAATTAAGCAGTATTGGAAAAGGCTACCTACAGAAGATAGGATTTTTAGTGGGACTTGAAGGTGGCCCAGGAAGCAAAGATGAAGGGAGCATTCTATGTATAGGAGACCAGCAGTGAAAATACCCAGAGCTAAGTGATGTAGTTAGTCTCTTGTTGAAGAAATAGTAAGGAGGCTAATGATAGCTATGAAGAATATGTGTGTTAGGGATGGAGTAAATGTCTCAGGTCTAAGAAGACTGGAAAGGTTTGGGAGTGGGATTGGTTATGAAGGTTTTTGAACACCAGAGAATCATATTTAATCATGAAGATAATAGGGAACCTTTGGAACTTGTTAAATAAAGGAGCTGGGAGATGATAGAGACTGGAAGGGAGATGTTATGGTCACTGGGATTTGAGGAAAATATTTGGTGGCTTTGCTTCTCTCTTCAAGTGAAAATCTGCCACAACAATTTTCCCAAATTCTCTTTTACACTTAATTCACCTTTCTTCATATCATGGTTGAGTTTGTGTATTTTTATTTTTTATTTTTATTTTTTTACTTTCTAGGTTGCTTGAGATCCAGGTCTGTGTTGTATCCTCTATTAGTTACATACATAAGATGCTTAGTAAATGGTAGTTGAATTGAATTGAAATTATTCATGTGGGAATTATTGAGGAGCAAAAAAGCTTAAAGATAAAAGGACTGAGATGAGGGAAACTTATAGTAAGTGGTCAAGACCGAAGTCCAATTCTTATTCTGATATTATGTTTGAGCTCCAAAAAAGAGGAGCAGCAACTCATCCCTTGATGAAAGGTTTCAAGTGTCAAGTCCCAGGAAATTGTAATCTTTAATTTTCTTGAAGTTGGATAATAAATAATAAATAGCATGTTAGATATAGAGGGGGATTCTAGCTGGCAGTTATATTTTTGCTGATACTTCCCACACACTTTTGTCATAATTAAAAGAAAAATCAGCCTTAAACTTTGGGATTTGCATTTGTCGTGCTTATATGGGTAGAAGTACAAATAGCAGTTTTTACAAATGTCTTAAGAATGTCTGGAAACCAGTTTGCTTTAATATGATCTTTAAGTTTAAAAAAATTACATGTAATTACCTTTTCTGAAAATGACTATGCAAAAAGTCACTGTTATTAAGTAGTATTTCTGATAATTTATAAATATAAATCACTTCCATTTTATTAGTTGTTCATTTGGGCAGTAATATCTTCTCTTTTTATGATATTTTCCCACTTTTTTTATAGGAGTAAACTTGAAAAGGGCAGTGATAAATGAGCTACTGACAATTTTTATTCTTAAGCAAAAGCTTTCCATAATAAACTAATGCCCTTTCCTTTATCTGAGTAATATATGGAGCGTTTATAATCTGCAAAGCACCTTATAAATACATAATAATCCTGACAGCAGCCCTGTGAAATCAGTACTTGAGTGTTATCTCCAGCTTAAAAATAGAGGTGTAGTTAGGAGTGGAGAGAGGAGAGAAAACTAGAGAAAATAACTTAAGATGAGGTTGACTCTAGTTGGCTTCAAAATGGATTTAAGGATTAAAGTATAATCACTCACCCCCATTTTAAACAGTTAAGAAAAAATATTGTAGAATTATGTAGTATTTCATCTAGGATTTAGGGCCAAATAGTGATTTTGGAGCAGCAGGTGGCTTTTTTTCTTGTTTTGTCTGAAAGATGAAATATGACTAGGTAGACTTTCTATAGAGAATTTAGTCAACTGCCAATTACTTTGAACTAATTAAGATTATTTTGGTGCTTTTGTTGATAAATAATGTATACTTTGTGGCTAACTTATAATATTATTATTTGTGAATTGTTTATTTCTCAATTTATGTTACAAGGCCCTATCCCAGTAGTTAGGTTCATTTAAATACAATATTCAAACTTTCTTGGTTCACATTTGTTGCTAAAATCTCTAGAATTTCTGTAGTTTTATAAGTGCTTGTTCTTCTTCTTCTTTTTTTTTTTTTTTTTTCTTTTTCTGAGGCTGGGGTGACTTGCCCAGGGTCACACAGCTAGGAAGTGTTAAGTGTCTGATACCAGATTTGAACTTGGGTCCTCCTGAATTCAGGGCTAGTGCTCTATCCACTACATCACCTAGCTGCCCCCACTTGTTCTTCTTTATATTGGGAAGACCAAGGAAAAGAGTTTTTCTCTCAATTTAAGAATGTTGGAAATGACAGAGTACAGAGTAAAACTTCCCTATAAGAAGCAATAATCTTGCCAGGATTCATGGGAAATTTGGAATTGTATTGCAGCAATAGTATTTTGGGTGGGATTTTTCATAAGAACAGAGCTGGGGAAAGGCATTTATGTACTCTAAGGGAAAGTGTTTTTTGTTTATTTTTTAAAATTCTAAACTTGATAACCAAGTAAAATAAGCATTTCCATTTACAAAGTTAGGATTCTCCCCAAAAGAGGTTTTTACATGAAATTGGGAATAAATCTTATACATTTTATATATATATATATATATCTTATATATGTTATATTGGTGTTCCTGTTAAGTAACATGTGTTTAAAGGCATCCTGTTTTTCTGGCAGGCAAAAAATAAAATTAAAAATTACCAGGAAACTACCTTTTTATCAAATTAGTATGGTCATTATTGAACTTGTCCATCAGTATATATATTTGAGACAGACTATATATACATGGTCCAGAATTTTAACAGGAAGATGGGGAACAGTTTACAGGATTATTTTCAGAAAATTGCAAAGCCCTTAAAATGAACCGAAGGCAATTTTTTTTTCCTTAATACGTTATTTTTCCCAAATACATGTAAAGATAGTTTTCAATATTCATTTTTGTAAAATTTTGTGTTCCAATTTTTTCTCCCTTTTTTAACACTTCTACCCTCTCCCTAAGACACAAGCAATCTGATACAGATTTGCACTATCCTTTGAAACATATTTCTATGTTTGTCATGTTGTGCAAGAAAAATCAGATTAAAAAAAAAAAAGAAAAGAAACCATGAGAGAAAAAAATGAAAATGCTATGCCTCAATCCACATTCAATCTCTGTTTTCTCTCTCTCTGGATATGATTGGTACTTTCTATCCCAAGTCTGTTGGAAGTGCCTTGGACCACTTGCATTGCTGAGAAGAGTCAAGTTCATTACATTTGATCATCACATAATCTTGTTACTGTGTACAATATTCTCTTAGTTCTATTTACTTCACTCAGCATCAATTCATATAGGTCTTTCCAGGTTTTTTCAAAAATCAGCCTGCTCATCATTTCTCATAGAACAGTAATATTCCATTACCTACCATGACTTATTCAATTGTTCCCCAACTGATGGGCATTCTCTCAACTAATCAAAATTTTGAAATCCTCTCTTCCATTTGAAAATGAGTGAGGTCTTTTTATGTTACTATCAACTAGAAGTTTTAAAACCATCATTGAATTTGACAGCACAAACTACTTAACTATATGCCAAAGAAAGCCTTTCTGGCATTAAAAAATACATTTATAAAACTTAATTTTTTTTTTTAGAATTTTTTTTCACAGTATATATGCATGAGTAATTTTTTTTTTTATAATATTATCCCTTGTATTCATTTTTCCAAATTATCCCCCCCTCCCTCCATTCCCTCCCCCCGATGACAGGCAAACCCATACATTTTACATGTGTTACAATAAAACCTAGATACAATATATGTGTGTGTAAATACCATTTTCTTGTTGCACATTAAGTATTAGATTCCGAAGATATAAGTAACCTGGGTAGATAGACAGTAGTGCTAACAATTTACATTCACTTCCCAGTGTTCCTTCTCTGGGTGTAGTTATTTCTGTCCATCATTGATCAACTGGAAGTGAGTTGGATCTTCTTTATGTTGAAGATATCCACTTCCATCAGAATATATCTTCATACAGCATTGAAGTGTACAGCGATCTTCTGGTTCTATTCATTATAAAAATTAATATTGAAAAATGTTATTTGATTTCTATTTTCTCCAGGTCAGTTGCCTATGGCTCTGTTATATACTAGGTTATCTGCTAGGGCAAGCACAACTTGATTCTGATATAGTGCTGAGCAGTTAATTTAGGTAGAGAATAATGTCTAGTGCCATAAGCTATAGAATTTGAAGAAGTTTTCTTCTATGAAGTCTGCCTCTGTTGGATGCTAGAAAATAGTATCAGGAAAACAAAAGGTTCAGAATAGGACATAAATGGCCATCTTGTTCTTGTTGTTACTATATTAAATTTTACATTCACTTAAAAAATTTGTTCATAATAGTTCTTAAAAACATTCATAAATATAACTTACATTTATGAATATAGTTTATGAACATAAGACAAATTCATAATAGTTCAATAATCCTGTCTTGGTTCTTCTTACTTGTTGATTGTCAAGTTGGTAATTTAAAAAATAAAATTAAAAATTACCAGGAAACTATCTTTTTATCAAATTAGTATGGTCATTATTGAACTTGTCCATCAGTATATATATATTTGAGATAGACTATACATACATGGTCCAGAATTTTAACAGGAAGATGGGGAACAGTTTACAGGATTATTTTCAGGAAATTGTAAAGCCCTTAAAATGAACCGAATTTTTTTTTCTTTAAAAAAAATTTTTAAAAAAATTCTGAATTCCTCAAAAAGAGCGTTTTCGCACACAGCAGAATGCAAAAAGTAATCTTCAATTTGATATGAAAGACTCAAATGTGAAACCCCAAATCTCCATTTTTTTAAACTTCTACCAAAAAAAGGTCAGTTTTTTGAATTATCAGTATTTTATCAGGATTGTTGCATGACTGAAAAAAATAAAAATGACTTTCACATTGAAGGCAATGGAGAGGTGGACAAGGGGAATGTGAGCAGGTTGAAACATATAACAAATGAAGATTTTCAAAGAAATGAAGTTAAGGCTGTCCTTGGGTAACATATGACTGGAATAGAAGATAGGTGGGTCCAATGATAAGGGTATGGAATAACAGGTCTTTAGGTAACCTGAATGGGACTCCTTTAGTATCCCTCTCATGTTGTGAAGGTGCTACCCCCATTTGGAGTTTCAATGAAGTTACCGGAAAACTTAGCTGTGATCTCTACTGTTGGAACAGATATTCAAATTAATGAAATTATAGATTCAATTGAGAATTTTAATATTCATGAAAGCCAGCTTTTAGTTTATATTGTGCAGTTATTGATTATTTCCAGATAATCAATAAGGTCTAGATCAAATAAATAAGGTGAATGTTTTTATAATATAAAGTATATACACAGTAGATGTCTCCAGGCAAGTTATTTAACCTTTCAGGTAGGTAGTTCTGTAAAACTCTTGAGTTGTAGACTATTTTTAGATTTAGATCACAGAGATGAAATCACATTCAGTCTGGTCCCCCCAAAACATGAAGGACAATGTAATCTAAAAAGTTTTTGTTGTCTCTTAGCAAAACATTAATAGATTTCTATTAATAGATTTTAATAGATTTCTGTAGGGTTGTAAATCGTCTTATGCACATCTCCTTTGATGCTTAGCAACTTTATGTAGTAGGGAAATATAGCCCCACTTTTATAGGTAAGGAAACATTTTAGACAAGTGGTATTGAAGGTTACACAGCATGTGGATGGTAAAAGACAGCATCATATAGTAGATAGCATTAGATTTGGAGTCAGAGGGTTTGTACGGGTTTTAATTCCAACTCTGCCACTTAGCCCTGTGATCTTAGGCAAGCTCCTTCCCCTCCTTAATCCTGATTTCTCATCTGCAAAGATGAGGATGCTGGGTTGAATGCATGAGGTCCCTTCTAGCACTAAATATAACTCAAACCCGGGTTTTTTAGACCTGGAAGTCAGGGGTTCTTCTTTAAAGTCAATTTAAAGTATTGCTCTATTTAAAGTCGTGTGATGATTCTCTTTTTTTTATAAGAAAGAATATCACCATTTTTTGAATTAAATAGTTTGTCTATAGGAATCAATCACCCAAGTCAAATTGTACAGAATTTTCTTGTGATTCTTTGTTTCTTTTTAAAGGCTGAGTAAATAATGGGAAGCTGTTTATATACTTGGGAGGACTGACCTTGCTTGGCTGGCTTTGGGGGCTCTTTGACCATGGAGGTTTAATCCTTTGATTTCAATTATTATTCCTGTCCTGCTAGGTGGGATTAATGGTGATATGCTTGGAGCTATCAGCATTGTAATGTGTGGTCGTTCAGATATTCATTCAACTGTAGTTTGTCAGAGTTGGTTGATCTCTGACCTCTTATCATATTACATCTTCTGAATTGGCTAGACTTAAAATTTTTTTTTTCTTTGCTAGATATTGGAATTTAGTGATTTGCCCAGGGTCATAGAAGATATTCTGGACATGATTAGTATTAATACTTGGACCCTTCCCCCTTCAAGTTAAAAGTTTCAGGTTTCTAAAACATTTTATTGAATATTTTGTTTTAATACACCTACAATTCCCAAGATATCTCTAACCTCCCCACTCCCAGAGAGCCATTTAGTATAACAAAGAATAAAAGGAGGGAAAAATATCAACCAAAATAATTCTAAATCAGTCTGACACACCCTTAATTCTTCACTCCTACAAAGATCATCAGGGAGATAGTGGTTACTGGGTGAATGTTGCCCTAGATGGCATCCAGAGGCACATTGGTTGGAGTAAAGGTCCTATGAGTCATGAGGACTTGGGTCCAAATTTTGCCTCAGACACTTGACATTTACTAGCTGTGTGTCCCTGGACAAGTCACATAACTCCAAAAATCTTGCAAGAAAGGAATTGCACTAGAATATAAAGACAAATGGCACAACTAAAACAAAACTTAAGAACACAGATCTGATAAGACATCTTCTAATGTCTTCTGAATTGGCAAGATTTTTAAAAATTTATTTTTATTTTGAGGCTGTTGGGATTAAGTGACTTGGCCAGAGTCATACAACTAGTAAGTGTTAAGTATATAAGGCCAAATTTGAACTCAAGATCTCCTGATTCCTCTGGACGTAAGGACTGGTGCTTTATTTTATTGTGTCATCTAGTTGCCCTTGATTTAACTTTTTAAAAGAAAAATTTCTAAAATACAATAAATGCTTTGTCTCTAAAAAGTTACATGGCTTTTAAAAAAATCTAGTTTGCTTTGTATTTCCTTAATAATTTCTGGTGTTTCTATGAAGAAAACTAAATGATATTGTGGTTTTTAAATTTTTTATTTTGGAGATTCTCTGAAAAGAGTAAAGACTAATGATAAAATCAGGAATAAACTGATCTTCAGGAATATAACCAAAAGTACAATATTCTGTCCTAGGGAATTATCTTTTTGTGGTTGTGTTAAAATAATAGGAGAAATTGAATTTTCAAGATGTAATGAATGTTTCATTGATTAAAGAATCAGCATACTAAGTTTTAGTTATGGGACTTACCTTCATTATTTGGGAGGAAAAAAAACCCAACTTCAGTTTAGTTACTATGTATACAGTGTGTAATTTGGGAGTGTTGTGATTATGGTGTACTTATTTCTTTAAAACAAATAAGCAAGGAATTCATTCTAGAATGTGAGCTTATCACACTTCAGAACTCATTAAGCTGTATAAGTCATTTTAGTTTAGGCCAGTGTGAGTTTTTAAATAATCAGTTTGTCAGAAATGAGATTAAAGTAAGGTTTATTCATTTTAAGATGGTATAATGAAGGAAGATGGAACACATAGGGTTCCAGAGGATATATAACTTCATGGTTAGAATGAGAGGCCTTAATCTTTAGGTATAATATAAAAGCAAGTCCTAAAGACACTGACTTAAGGAAAGTACTCTCAGTGCCTGTCTCTGAGCTCTAAACCGCTTGGGTCTGGAATGTGGAGGAGATGAAAGAAAACAGACTTGAGAATAAGCAAACATGAACTCCCAGCCTTTCTGTAAGAAAATGTCACTGAGAATTCTCCCACTTCTGAATTCAGTTTTATATTCTAGTGTTTAAGTCTCTGAAGGCTTAGTGTTTTCTTGAGGTAGAGAAGAATGATGATAGTAGAGAAAAGAAATCATTTTTTATCTGTCAGCCTTTCTTTTGTGATAGAACTTTATATCTTGAAAACACTGGCCTTTTCTCTCTTCATTTTTGATATAGCAAATTTCTGGTGGTTAATTTGAATAGCAGGGTAAAATTAAAGGAAGATTACTGAAAGTAAAAGGAAATGTAAATATGTAAAGCCACTCCAACTATAACTATTTCCCTTTAAAAAAAGGAAGACAAAAACTTGGTCTCAAATACTTGCCACTGTCTTGATTAATATTTATATAGTTAGTACTTCATTTGTAGAACTTTATCAATCAGTTATTTACTAAGTATCTTATAATGTGACCTCAAAACAATCTAGTGAGGTGTATATAGGGTTGTTTTTTTTCCCCATAAATTAAGAAATTGAAGCATCATTCTGCTGCCCCAAAATCTTTGGCACCTCTTTATTCCTTTATTGCTTTTTTTGTATAAATATAAATATAAATAATCTTCAACCTGACATTTAGAACTCTTTGTACTCTGGCTCTAGTCTACCTATTCAGCATTAATATTTTTATCCTTTTAGAGTTCTTAGCTTCTGTTAAGATTCAAGTCAGTTGGATCTTCTCAGCTTTTTCTTATACTCCTAGTTATTAGTACCCTCTATCTCCACAAATTATCTTGTATTTATTTATTTATGTAGATGTTGTATCTTCTTCCAGTAGAATTAGAGCCCTTTGAGGTCAAAGACTATATTCCAGAAATCTTTATGTGGATATAATAGATACCTTCCCATATATGTTTGAGACATATTGTATTAAATTGGCAATTCTTCCAAGACCTGAAAACAGTGGAATTGAAAGTGTACAAAGCAGTCCAGTTCTTGATTATGGTACCAAAATGATATTTTAAGAAAGTGCTCAAAGCACCTGACAGTTGGTTTAGAATGGGACCTTTGAGTCCATACATCAGAACAGTTTTGTGATAAGGCTGCTCGGACATTTAATAGGTATGTGGGCCTCTGTGTATCTAGTCATATTTTTCTCACCTATGGTCATAAGAAGGGGGAACTACCAATGAGCTAGGATTCTAGAAAGGAAAAAGAAGTTAAGATTTTTGGGGAGGGGAGAGTGGAGCAATTCATAGCAAGGGGTTTTTATTCTAAATCTGGTCAAAATCATAATTTAAAATGGCAAAGGATCAAAGAGTGCACACAAAAGAAAAATATCTTATGTTTTTCTGTTTTAAAACATATTACAAAAGTGTCTAATATTTGGCCAGAAAAGAAAGAAATGATTAGATCACAGACATTGAATCAAATGAATATGAAGATGAATTTTTTTGACTTTTGATCTTAATATGACTATATTTATGTCAGTGTGAAGATTGATACTAAGCTTCACTTGCATTAACAGCAATCTTAAAAGTAAAACATTAACTATTATTAAAAGGAGTTTTTGTCTTTCCTAAGAAATAAATTATGAGGTAAATAGTAGATATTTTTAATTGTCCAAGACTTACAATTTTATTTTTTCTTTCAGCACTGGTTAGACAGTACAAAAAGCATCAAAAAGCAAGTTAAAAGTAAGTATTTTATAAAAAATTCTGTTGGTGAAACTTTGGAACTCAATTTGTTTTCTAGAATTCATGAATTCCAAGAATATACTCTTACTAGGAGAAACAAGGTATAGCATATTTGAAATCATCCTGAATCCTTTTCTTTCTTCGTCTTTATTTTTATAGCATGATCACAGAAGGTAATGCCTGTAATACTTCATTAATCCTGGCTGAGCAATGGAAATCTTTTGGTTGAGGAGGGGAAAGGAAAGAAGAAGTAGTAGGAAGGAGGGAAGTCCCTTATTAGAAAGATGATTTTCTTAGAACTGTTGTAAAAGTCACTCAGGAAAGATAAAAATGTGAGATTGCTATCTAGTAATTTCTTTCCCTCTTCCTCTTATCCCTCCTTCCATCACTCCTTCCTTCCCTTTTCTCCCTCTTTCCATCTCCATCCCCTTTTCCTTCCTTTTCCCCCTCCAATTGTTCATGCTGGAAATTTTCCTTTTGGTTTCATGTAGTATTTATAATTTCAAAATAGCTTCAGAGATATTTTTATTAATTTTTTTTAAATCAAGAATAACAAATTGAAAACAACTTAAAAGATAAAATTTTGATTTGTACTAAACATAGGGAAAAAGACAGGCACTAATACAGAATTTATTCTATGTTCTGTAACTTCAGGCTTCATATGTATCTTTTAAAAAATAATAAAATCTCGAAGAAAATTTCCTTCAGTTGGAATAAGTTTATGTAGGAGAAATTGCCATGAACATTCCTAAGTGCCTGATGAATGTAGACCAGCAGGAGTCTAGGGCAGTAACTAAGTACGTTGTCAAGATATAAAACTCTTGTATAATTTATGGAGCTCTGACATATTAAGGTTATCGTACAATAATTTGCAAAACAAACTGATTTTTAATGCAAGAGGTTTGTGAAATAATGACTTTATTAGCAAATGCTATTTTGTGTCATTGTTCTTAAACATATTAGCACTTAAATTTAGTAATAGAATTCAAACATGAAAAGGATATCCATTTTTGCACAAGACTCACTGGTTCTTCCAAATCTAGAGATAAAACTAATAATTCTGACTTGATGGGGAGACTAACAGGTTGTTTGTTTTGTTTTTTCCCCCACTTTCCCTAGTTGGTTCACCATATTGTCTACATCTCCGTGTTAAATTTTACTCCTCAGAACCAAACAATCTTCGTGAAGAGCTGACAAGGTAATGAATCTACAAGTATTCGTGATTTCTGTTGCAAAAATTGTAATAGGATGACCTTGCTTATGTCCAAGATTTTCCAATAGTCCTGATTTCAGAATTTAGCTTTCCTTTGTTCTCTTCTGGTCTTCTAGAATTATTTTGAGTTTCAAGGAGTAACTGGGAAAAGTGATTTTTTCTTTTCTTGGCTAGGGAAGTAAATGGAGAACTAGAACAAAACTCCCGTTAAAAGGTCATGAATTTTTATTGTCTTTAACCTTCCATCAATATTCTTAGGCCTCACTACTCACTCTAGTAGATGATGAATGGGAAGTCCTATATGTCTGTTGTTAATAAACTGAAAATATTTGGTTTGAATATTTGAATGCATTTTAAACAATTTACACAAATTAAACACAAGACTGTCCTGGCTAGCCTATCTTTGCAAAAAAAGATCATGCAGGGAACAATGTGAGAGCATCAAAAGAAACTGAATTTGTAATTAATTTTGTGTAAGATTAGAATTGGATCTGACTTTTTGCTGAGTTGATTTCCTAAGAAAGTATTGTGGGTTTCCAGCCAAGAATGTTTTATTTATTGGTTTAAGATTGGAAGAGAAGTATGATAAGGCTGTATATTGTTATACTATGTATTTATGTGCTAAATACATCATGTGGAATACCAGGCTGGATAAATTACAAGCCAGAATTAAGGTTTCAGAAATATTCTATCTAAAAATCTACAGAGAGAACTGATAACAGTGAATACAAATTGAATTGTTAATTTGGTCACTTTATTTTTCTTGCCTTGTGTGTGTGTGTGTGTGTGTGTGTGTGTGTGTGTGTGTGTGTGTGTGTGTGTGTGTGAGATGGCTTGTATGGAAGTATGTTTTATATGATTTAATATGTATAGTTAATATTTCTTGTCTTCTCAGTGGATTAGGGGCAGAACTGGAAGGAGGAAGGAAAATTGGAATTTAAAATTTAAATTAAAAAAAAAAATTAAAAAAACAACCTTGGGCGCAAGGTTTACTATCCCCATTTTAGAGAGAAGGAAACTGAGGTAGACATCAGTTAAGTGGCTTGCCCAGGGTCATACAGTTAAGGTATGTCTTTGAACTCAGGATTTTTTGGGACTCCAAACCTTGTATTGTATCTGTCAGCTAGCTTCCTCTACCACCAGCTAATAATTCCTTATTTACTCTTTGGTTGTCATTCATCTATGCAATATGTAACTTGTGTGTGCCCTGTTATTTTGTACATACTCCCTCCCCCTAACGCCCCATTACAGTCTGAGCTCTTTAAGACCAGAGGCTGTTTTTAAATTTCATTGTCTCTCTAGCACTTAGCTAACTGTCTGGCACAAAAGTCTGTTTGATTTTTTTTTTTTTTTTTTTTTTTTTTTTTTAAGAAAAGAAACAGTATACTCTGAAGTGGCTGCAGCAAAACAGTACTGGGTGATGTCAGTCACAGTTACTGCTAGAGTTTATAAGTTTAGAAAATTCATTTGTTTCAGAGTATTTGGAGTTGCCTCCTGACTTTTGATTTCTTTCTACACTCTTATGGTTAATGTTGTAGTGTTCCCTGTTTTATATTTTGGCCATAAAGTTGGGAGAATATCTCTCAAGATTGATCCCTAAAGTTTTAGCTTCTCCTTTATTAGGCAGTGAAAAAAAAAATGCCATCAAATCACAGCTATTCATTTTTATTCATGACATTTTAATTAGAAGAAGGTGATCATCTCTTTTAATAAGAAACTTTACCAGATCATAGACATGTTTTGACAGCCTGCTCTGATCCTTTGGGAAGGGGGTATAAAGGTGGAGTGGACAATCCATTAGTCAACAATGCCCTCATATTTCTACGTCTTTCATTCATAAAATGAGATAAAAATAAAGATGATTATGTAGCAAATAGCAAATTAGATGCTTGATTATGGAATCAGTTCCTTGATTTAGAAGACTAAAATATACTGCTAATAACTTTTACTAAAATAATTGTTCCTGTCTCTTCCTGGAAGAGACAAAAACTTGAAATAAATGTATTTCCTTAAAAGTAAAAGATTTTCATTTTACTATTATTCTTAGCAGAACATGTACATGATTTGAAGATTTGCTCATTACATCCTGTTAAGCACATTTTCTAAGGTAACTCAGAGGCAATACCATTCAGGAATCTTAAGAAATAGATATGGTTTCTAAGAAACAGGGTTCAGATTCCAGCTTTATGGGATCTTGAGCCAGTCATAGAGCTTCTTTAGCTCTCAGTTTCCTCATCTGATCCTCTTTTAGTGTATCCAGACTTCTTTTAAAAATGTTTATTCTTTGATAAGGATGTTTCTCTTCCACTAGGGCATAGGATTATTGCTTAGTAGAAAAAATACTTGAATGATGCTAATTGTTGGCCTTTCCTTTTTCTAGGTATTTATTTGTTCTTCAGTTAAAACAAGATATTCTCAGTGGAAAGTAAGTACTAGTTACTTGAATTATATGGTGGTTCTTTTATGCTTTCAGAAAACAATATTTATGGAAAACCACTGTTCTTAATTTATATGTCATGGACTTGTTTGGCAGACTGTTAAAGCCTATGGATCACATTTTAGAACCATTTTTTCAAATACATTAGATAAAAATTTGTTGGATTATAAAAGAAACCAGTTTTACTAATATTTAGCTAAATTTTGGGGAGAAATAAACCACAAGTTTAATCACCTAGGTTAAGAACCTCTGATATAGAAATTATTTTCCATGTCTATTGTTTGTTACATTTTGCTCCTTCAACCTTCCCAAAAATTTACATTTAAAGAAGCTCATTTTTAAACAAGTTACTATTTTGATTTCAGATTGGAATGTCCTTTTGATACAGCAGTCCAGTTGGCAGCTTATACATTGCAAGGTGGGCTATTCTTATATCATAAAGGCTATCTTATGTTAGTCTTTTTGGTTGTCATTTATGTCAAGGAATTTAAAGAGAAAGCAGCAGAGAATCTGTAAGAAATTGGATACTAAAAGCCATATTTTATTTTCACTTCTGACATGTGTTTAAGGATAGTAACTTCTTTGCTTTCAGCAACTTTATCTGCCTCTATTCCCTTTGTTTTTTTGTTTTTCTCCAAAGTGGGCTAGGGAAAAAAAAGGAGTAAGGTAAGAGGGGGAACATACTTATTTTGTTATTATGGTATAGATTTATAGCAATAGCAAAGTAAATAACAGTAGTTGTCCCATATCCATTATATCCATGGTTTCAGTTATCTGAGGCCAACAGTGAATTTCAGGATAGGATTCAGGGTAAAGGGATGACCACTCATGGAGGGAGGGCATACAGTTCAAAGACCTGTGGGGATTGGAGTCAGACATGTGTTACCTGAATTTGAAAGATCAGAAGACACGCCTGTGGGTGGGTGGGCAGAGTAGGGCAATGGCCTCCTCTTGGCACTAGAGTTCTCAAGTTCCAAATCTAATGGTAGTGGTGATGGTATTTTCGAGAGAATGTAGAGGGGATGGAGTACTGAGTCAAGAAGAAGCAAGAATGGAAAGAGAGAGTGAGAAACAGAGAGAGTACAGTACTGTTCAATTCAGTTAACATAAGTATTAAAAGTTAAAGCTAAATTGTCTATTGAAGATGTGGTAATATCCATGGTTTCATTGACCAAAACCCATGGGGATCTTGGAACATACATATCCCTTGCAGATAAGGAGGTACTACTATGTAGTTTATTTTAAGAAGCAAAGTGTAATAATTCAAAACTAAGACTTTTATAATATGTTGTATATAATCAAGATTTATCTTGTAGTTTGTCTTTTAATTACAAGTGCTCTGGAACAACTGTTTGTTTTGTTAGATTTACAGCAATTCCAGACCACATTTCTGTCATCCTGGTATTTAGTACATACATCTCTGACATACTTTCTCTGTATTTAAACTCATAGGGATATAACTATGTGAGTTTGTAAAAGTTCCTTGCTAGATTAGTCTAGTGGAATTGAGCTTTAAGTTAAGAAGAGTTGGTTATTTTCTGTTTTAAAGTCCAAAATAGCAAAAGGAGAACAAAGTACATTTTTGTTCTTAAGGATTGGTTTGGGGCAGTTAGGTGGTACAGTGGATAGAGCACCAGCCCTGAAGTCAGAAGGACCTGAGTTCAAATCTGGTCTCAGACACTTAATACTTCCTAACTGTGTATCCCTAAGCAAGTCACTTAACCCCCAATTGCCTCCCCCCCCCCCAAAAAAAAAAAAAAAAAGAATTGGTTCTATTTTTCTCTACCAGAAGACCTTCTGATGTTCCCGGGATGATAGTCTGGTGGGAGAATAATGCTCCAGATCATAGGGCCAAGTTTTAAAGCCAAATGGGAGAGCCTAGTGTTAATTTAGTCTATCTTTTTCATTTTATAGATGAGGAAATGGACAAAAGAAAGTAGTTACATGCTCAGATTTATTGAAGTACTAAGTATCAGAGGCTTCTAACTCAATCTCTCCCATATTTCTATAATTCCATGTTAATTTAAAAAGATGGTATGAAAATGATCAGTTGACATTTTTTTTTCGGCAGTTTATATTAATTTTTTTTTTAATCTAAATTTACTTAATGCTTGGGAAAGACAAGAACTTTTATTGATTATGGGATAAAACTAGATGGCTTTTTTAATGATAAGGATTAGCTTTTTAGGATTACCTAGTCTCAAAGTTATAAGGTTGTTGCAAATTAAGTTTCATATTTTCTGAAGCTTAATTGTTTGAGTTCTCTTGTATCAAAATAGGCTGGGACTAAGTTGCTATGTGGCTATTATCTAACCCATAGCTTTTTAAAGTATTAGTTGCAATTATTAGCAACCCATCTTAGAAGGTTTCTCTTCTTTTAATTTATGCATTTCTGTGCTTCAGTTTTTCTGCCTGTAAGGGGAAATAGTTAAATCTTGAGACAGAGTGCTTTATAGAATTATTGAAAGATTTTTAAAGAGACTGAAGGCAGGTCTGACAAAGTATTTTTTGCATTAATTACTACTTTTTAATCTTTTTTTAGTCTCTCGTAAATATTATATACTTATATATTATAGGCTCATTGATGGTAGGAGTTGTATCTTACACTTTTTTGCATATATTTGTAATTTTATTATTGAGATTTTACTAGAAAATATCATAATTACAGATCAACCTTTCCCAACCCCCTATACTTTAGTTCAGGGGTTCTCAAACTACAGCCTGCAGGCCAGATGTGGCCCGCTAAGGACATTTATGGGGCCCGAGAGGTTATGGCAAATGGGCTGAGGGGTGGAGACAGAATGTGAGTTTTTGTTTTTACTATAGTCCAGCCCTCCAATAGTCTGAGGGACAGTGAACTGGCCCCCTATTAAAAAGTTTGAGGACCACTGCTGTAGTTTATACGTTTTTATCTTAAATTGCTCTGGCTTTCAGCTGATAGACCCAGTTGAAACTTTTCTAGCTTGATATCACTTCCCAATGTTAACTCCTCACCATTATGAGATATCAGTATAGGACTTTAGAATCATATTAGCTATAATAGACTCTTAGTAAATATTCTCTGATTCATCAGTTATATACAAGAAATTAAAAAGAGATGCTTTGGCTAGCAGAAAGGAGATGCAGGAGCTAAACGCAGGATAAAGGAAACTGGATGATTCAGAAATGCCAGTCATAGGACTGCTAGGTGGCACAGTGGATAGAGCAGCAGCCCTGAAGTCAGGAGGACCTGAATTAAAATCTGGCCTCAGACACTTAACACTTCCTAGCTGTGTGATCGTGGGCAAGTCACTTAACCACAAATTGCCTCAGCAAAAACAAAACAAAACAAAACAAATACCAGACATGAACATAATAGAGTGACAATCTCTATAGTCACTCTGTACTTCTTTGACTCCCAGGTGTTCTTTTTCTGGGCTGTGAAGTTGGTGAGATTGGTGTTTACCATGAGCTATATGTGGAGGGGACCATCAAGATCTTTAAGGCCAATCAGGAGAGAGCTTTCTACCAAGAGGACTGGAGCAGTAATTGAGTGCACCCTGATCCCTGAGCATAATAATCTTGCCCTAAGAAACCAGCATGCTGCTAACTCTCCCAGTTCCCATTGTGGAAACTAGCTCTTGTAGTCACCCTGAGGCTATGGGATGGGATGCATCTTGAGAAACCTCTTCACTTTTCTGTCATTCATGGAAATCATCTCTATATAACTTTATAAATGAGGAAGTTAACTGATTGGTGTCCAGAAAAGCTTAATGGCTTAATTAAGATAATCAAACCTAAATTCAGGACTAGAGTATTCACCTTGGGCCTGGCAGGGATAAATGAATTCTTAGAAAAGAACTTTTCTTGATAAAATATGAATAGTACAAGAAATCATCGAAATTCTTCAAGTCAATTGACAGGCATCAACCTTTTACTACATGTAAAGAAACAGCATGATTTGACAGAAAAATCCTTAATGTATCTTGTACTTAGTGAAATATAATTTTGTGTAACTTTTGCGTTTGTAGCTGAACTTGGTGACTATGATCTTGCCGAACATGGCCCTGAGCTTGTATCTGAATTCAGATTTGTGCCCATTCAGACAGAAGAGATGGAGCTAGCCATTTTTGAGAAATGGAAGGAATACAGGTATTAGCATTGGCACACATTGACCATTGTTCTCGATATACTAAATGGTTATTTATTTTGAAGCATTCTTCATGTTTTGGTGATTCCTTTTTTTCCCCTCCAATTTCAGGGGTCAAACACCAGCTCAGGCTGAGACTAACTATCTGAATAAAGCTAAATGGCTAGAAATGTATGGAGTGGATATGCATGTAGTAAAGGCAAGTGGGATCTTAAGATACTTTCTCTTTTCATGTGCCTGTTTAAGTTCTGGAATATTTTTGAATATTTAAAATAACATCACATAACTTACGAGAAATAATTACAGTGTATTGTATGTAAGCCAATTGATGTGCCTTTTTTGTTATCAAAGAACCATCTTAGATTAGGAGAGAACCATTCACAGGTTGGTTGCAGTGTGATGATATTTTTGCATTTTTGCAGACTAGCACTTTTCTAAGAGTTTGCAAAACTTCAAAGGGACTGTAATCTGCATATATGGAGGTAATACCACCCATATCCCTGAAATTATAGATCTTTGAAATATTGAATAAGTTACATGCATGTTGTATTTGAGCAGTGATTTTATATTTTAAAAAAGATAATTCCTTTGTTAATTGCCAAAATGGATTTGACATTTTAAAATCATTCTCATCACAAAATGTGAAATAATATCTAAATAATATCTAAAATCTAAATGCAGTTTTCCAAACTATAGATAAGCAAGATTAGACTGAGAGAACCTGCAGATGTTCCTCTAATTAGTTGTTGGATTTGTGAAAAGTGCTTTGAATAGGCTAATGAAAAAGCACTTATTAAGTCCTTGTTTTGGGCTTGCTTTTTTGGCCAGTTACATATTCAAACTTCTTTTGATTTTAATTCAGAAGTTACATTATTTCTGAAAACAAGATATAATGTTTTTAGTTTTGAAGGAATTTGACAAGCCAGTGAACACATAAAAACAGTTATTTTCTTCTCATTTACCAGTGTTGATTTCCTTTTAAGTTTTTTCTAATTTACATAGGGAAATAGAATATGAGAGGGCTCTGTGAAAGGTATATTTGGAATTGGTTGTTAAAGCATGTAAATGTTACAAAGAAGTAACTTGTGGTTCTAACTTTCTTCTGAAACTTATTTTACAGAGTATAGCTCTTAAAATGTTTATTTTTATCTTTTTTTTTTAACTTAGGCTCGGGATGGAAATGACTATAGTCTAGGACTTACTCCAACTGGAGTCCTTGTGTTTGAAGGAGAAACCAAAATTGGATTATTTTTTTGGTAAGTCAATTTAAAACAAATTTAACCCTATTTAAAAAACAAAAAAACTTGAATGCAATATGAACATTCCCTAATTCTTAAAAAAATATATATATACATATATATAAAGAAATGAAGTACATTAATTTGTCTTATAGGAAAAAAAAATTAGGGGCAGCTAGGTGGTGTAAAGAAAAAGAAAAAAAAAGATTTTAGGTTACAATACATTAGGATAAAGCAGCAGATTCTCAGTATATCCTTTTATTGATACAGATCTCAACTGCTTTCAAGGTGGCTTACATTCTAACAGGGAGAGAGACATACATAGCAAAATGGCCATTTTGACTACATTCCATAGCCATCTCCTTATCACCTACCATGTAGTTATACCCTGTAGCTTTGTTTTCTAGTCCAGGAGAGGATGTGTTAATTTATTTCCTTGATGTTATGCTTACCATCTAAGTAACTCCAAAGTGACCTAGACTCTAGTGAGAGTTTCTGAAGAGAGTCATGTACCTTAGCTACATGTGCTTGCAGCTACAATACAAGATGTTCTCCAGCTCAGACTTATTTTTTACAACTTTGGATAAGAATCAATTCCTTCCTTTTAGCCATTCTTTTTTTTTTTTTTTTTTTTTCCCTGAGGCAATTGGGGTCAGGTGATTTGCTTAGGGTCACACAGCTAGGAAATGTTAAGTGTCTGAGACCAGATTATCCATTCCTTTAATTCAGAATTAAGCATATGTAACTTTTACTTAGGATAAGAGAGTTCTAAAATTGGGAATGGTTTTTGAAGTCATGAAAGTTGAGTTTTCCCAATTTACAGATCAGGAAATGCTACTGCTATATTTCAGACATCTTTAAAAGTCATTCATAAGTATTTTTAACCTGCTTCTTATTTTCTTTTTCTTTTTTTTTTGAATTAGAATCAACTATTATTTTGTAAATGTGAATTTTACAATTAATGATCATATCCCTCCTTCATGGATTTTGCATTTGAAGGAGATAGCTATGAGCACACTTCAAACTTTCGGGTTTCCTTGGTTGGCTTTTCAATGTCATTTTAGTCACTGATATAATATGTCAGCCATTTGCCTCTTATTTTCATAGGCCCAAGATTACCAGATTGGATTTCAAGAAGAATAAATTAACTTTGGTGGTTGTGGAAGATGATGAACAGGTAGGAGTTGGATTTTTAAAATACTACTATGGAGCTGCAAAGTAACTTTAAAATAACCTAGTCTAGTGGTTCCCAATCGTTTCAGGTACTCAAGTGCACAGAGTTTTCTTTAAAAGAATGAACATTGTGACAAAGCACTAACTGTGCAACAGAACAAAATGGTGTTTGCATTGAAACCACATTTTATTGATAATAAGTAAAGACAATAATTCTCAGGAAACAACTTGGATATTGAGGACCCCTTTTGGTAAGCAAAATTCTCTTATCTCCCTGAGGCTCTCAGTTCATTGGTTTGGAATTACTGATCTAATCTTATTCTTTCTTTTGGGCAAATCATCCCAGAATAACTTTTCTATTAAGAAAATTATTAAATCTATGAGAAAAGTAATTGTTTCTCTTAATAATACATATTTGAGTTGTTTAAGGAACTACATTTCATGGAATCACAGATCCATCTAGTCCAAGCCCCTCATTTTATTGGCAAGAAAATGGAGGCCAGAAGGAATCTGGTCCCCAACCTGGAACTCTAGATAGAGCTATAATTCAAATTTAAGTCATCTAACTCTGGATTCTTTTCATTAGCTACCAAATATCTTCTTTAGAAAACAGTAGTAACTTACACCTACTAGATAACTGATTTCAGAAGTTTCTATTTGAGTCTATTGCTTTAATTTCTATGCCTTTTTCCTTATAAATATCTTCCCTTTTTATTGCATTGAAAGTTACATTAGTTATTTGTAGGTGTTTGTGACAACTGAGGCATTTCTCAGCTCTTTATTTTCTTAATTTCATATCTTCTCTTATGCATAATATTGGGTATTGCTACATACTGCTATTGGGTTGCTGTTGTTCATCAGTAACACTTTTCAATCATCTTCTGTTCTCTCTTTCACTCCAACCTTTGATGAAGATTTGGTCTTTCTTGCAAATACTGACCTTTCTGTGTTCTTGATCCCATCTACTGCAAGCTTGTTTGTTCAATTATTTTGTAGCCTTACCTTGTATCACCCGATTTTTCTTTCTTAGACTCTTATCTTTTTCTTCCCAGTTTTTAAGAAACTTTCACTTGGCTTAACATCCCCCTCAAAGCTGCTGTTGCAAATTCTTCATTTCTTTACCTCTCATTTATTATTCCCTTCTAAGCTGGCTTTTGACCCCAACAAGGAAAAACTGTTTCAGTTTATCAGAGCCCTCAGCCTTTTCTCAGAAATCATTCTGTTTGACGTCTTGGCAACTTTTGATATTTCTTCCTTGACTTTTGTGTTTCCTCTGTTTCTTCCTGCTTTTCAATTCCTTTTCTTTTTTTTTTTTTTTTTCTTCTATTTTTTTCTTTTTTTTTTCTTTTTTGCAATTTTTATTCATCTTTTACTCATTCCTCCAAAGCTCAATCCTGATCTCATGGGCTCATTTATAACCATGCAAATAACCTCCAAATCTGTTACATTTTAATTCTCTTCCATTTCACCCTCTCCTAATAACTACCTCCTTGCAATCTTCATCTCAGAGTCCCATAGATATTTCTGATAAAATATCTAAAGCAGGAACTCATCTTGTAACCCTCTAAATTTCCTTCTTCTCTGGACTTTTGATGTTTTTTGCTTGAGAGCAGCACTATTCTTCCAATCACCAAAAGTTGCCACCTCAACTTCTTCAGCTTTCTTCCTCTTAGTGTCTTTTTAGTTATGTACTAATTCCTTTTAATTCTCCCTTTCTTACATCTCTTGGAAGGATCATTTCTTTTTTGTTTCAGTATTCAACATCTAAAATGATAGACACTTAACAGAAGCTTGTTCATTGACAACTTGATCTGTATCTCTCCTTCTACATTCATTTAATAGCCCAGTTCAGACCCCTCTTCACTGAACTCTTGTTGTAGCTCCCAGTCAAACTTCTGGCTCCCACTTTTCCTCCTTTCCCTGTGCTGAATGTTCACGCCTCATTAAGTTACTCCTTCTCTGCCTGGCATTTAAAATTTCTCCCAGTCTGGAGCCACCCTCCCCCTCCCCCAACTTGGAGATGTTTTACATTTAGTTTTAGTCAGAGTGATCTCTGCTCCCTGATCTCAGCATTTCATCACTCATCTCCATGCTTTTGCCAGACTGTTCTCCAAAGGCTATGGAGTCCTCTGCCTCTTTATTTATATCTTTTAGAACCAATTGTTAGCTTATTATAATTAGTTAATGTGGGCACTCCTATGAGAAGCCTTTTTAGGTCCTCCTGGTTGTTACTGCTTTCTTCTAATTATCTTTTATTGATTTCCTCTAACAGAGTGTCTCCCCGGTAAGGAAGAGACCAATAGTGTTTTGTTATTCTTATATCCCCACTGTCTATGCAAGTATTTTGAATGTAGTATATATTTAATAAATATTTGTGCTTAATTGAGTAATTAACAGGAAGTTGATAATTATTTCTCAAATTAGTTTTTTATCTCTCAACTTTTGGTCAGTCCATTTGCACATAATCATGAATTGGTGTTCTGCATGCGATGAAGGAAAGATTTAGAGGCACGATACAAGAACCCAGCTATTTGGGTTCTTGTAACAGCATTTCTGTTATCTTTGTGTTTTTGAGCAAGCCCTTTATTCTTGTTAGTTTCTAGTTTCCTTATCTGTAAAATGAAATTATTGAAATATTCAATCTTTTAAGTACTTTTTCAGAGGAGTAAAATTCATATATTTCCTCAGGGCTCTAAAGAGGATTTTTGGCTCCATATAACTGACTGAATTGTGTTCAGGTGTGGTCTTAATCTTAATAGAAGTTATTTATATAACAGATAACTTGGTCATGTAAGACCTCTAAAGTTATATATGAATATAGCATATTTCAGTTTTTTTCTAGTTGAGAAATGGCAGTGGAAATTTTAAATTTTAAGGATTAGGGAATTTTCTCTTGAAATTTCTCATTTTTGGGGGCAGCTAGGTGGCACAGTGGATAGAGCACCACCCTGAATTCAGGAGGACCAGAGTTCAAATCTGGTCTCGGACACTTAACACTTTCTAGCTGTGTGACCCTGGGCAAGTCACTTAACCCGAGCTGGGGAGGAAGGGGGTATAAATAAAATTTAAAAAATAAAATGAAATTTCCCATTTTTATGATAGTCTCACAGTGAATTCCTCTTAGTCATTAGTGCCAAGAATAATTTTTTGATTTTATGCAAACCTGTACAATAAGGTCGTCTAAATTAAAACCTTCTTTTTTATTATTATTATTATAGCTTTTTATTTACAAGATATATGCATGGGTAATTTTGCAGCATTAACAGTTGCAAAACTTTTTGTTCCATTTTTTTCCCCTTCTTCCCCCCACCCTCTCACTCAGATGTCAGGTAGACCAATTTATGTTGTTAAATATGTTAAAATATATGTTAAATACAATATATGTATAATGTCCATACAATTATTTTGCTGCACAAGAAGAATTGGACTTTGAAACAGTTCACAATTAACCTGTGAAGGAAATAAAAAATGCAGGTGAACAAAAATAGAGGGATTGGGAATTCTTTGTAATGGTTCACACTCATTTCTCAGAGTTCTTTCACTGGCTGTAAGGAGAGACTGTCTTAAGAGACTTTATAGAAACCCACACCACTTACTTTAAACTCCTTTGGACTCAACTGAAAAATAATAATAAGTGTTTATCTTAGTCGCAGTTGAGAATAAGCTGGATAGATAAGAATATAAATGTTAAATATTCCATGTTTGAACTTGTAACTTGTTTTTGGCCTAATAAACCTGTCTTGCATAATTTTTTTTCTTTTTCAGGGCAAAGAGCAGGAGCACACATTTGTCTTTAGATTAGAGCATCCCAAAGCTTGCAAACATTTATGGAAATGTGCTGTGGAGCATCATGCTTTCTTTCGTCTTAGAGGACCTGTTCAGAAGGGGTCAAGTCGATCAGGATTTATTCGTTTAGGTTCACGGTTCAGATACAGGTCAATTTCCTGTTATTCTTTCTATGTCTTTCATTGAATTGTAGAATGTTAAAGCTAGAAAGGATCTTGGAGTTTTTGTTCAATTCACTTATAAACAGGGACTGTGAGGCCCTGAAGCCAATTTTTTGTCCCATGAGCAGTGAAGAAAAGTGATTTATATTTAGAGGCTCAAAATTTCATAGAAAAACAGTATGAAGTTTAACAGAGGGGGGGTTGGGGGGCAGCTACGTGGAGCAGTAGATAGAGCACCAGCCTTGAATTCAGGAGGACCCAAGTTCAAATTTGGTCTCAGACACTTAACACTTCTTAGCTGTGTGACCCTGCACAAGTTACTTGACCCCAGCCTCAGGAGGGGGAAAAAAACATTACAGGAGATAGAGGAAAAGGATTAAATTTTAGGTTTTAGAATGTACTCTAAAGAATGGATTTTTTTCTTTCTTTTTTTTTATTAATTTTATAATTATAATTTTTTTTTGACGGTACATATGCATGGGTAATTTTTTTTTTTACAACATTATCCCTTGTATTCATTTTTCCAAATTTTCCCCTCCCTTCCTCTACTCCCTCCCCTAGATGACAGGCAATCCCATACATATTTAATGTCTTACAGTATAACTTAGATACAATATATGTGTGTAAAACCAAATATCTTGTTGCACGGATTCCAAAGGTATAAGTATAACCTGAGTAGAAAGATAATAGTACAAACAATTTACATTCAATTCCCAGTGTTCCTTCTCTGGGTGTAGCTGTTTCTGTCCATCATTGATCAACTGGAAGTGAGTTGGATCTTATCTTTATGTTGAAGATATCCACTTCCATCAGAATACATCCTCATACAGTATTGTTGTTGAAGTGTATAGTGATCTTCTGGTTCTGCTCATTTCACTCAGCGTCAGTTCATGTAAGTCTCTCCAAGTCTCTCTGTAAGAATGGATTTTTTTCTACTTAATATTTAAAACAACAACAATGTGGACCTGCTGACAAAGTAGAGAGTTTCTTCTCACTGGGGAAATTTTCAGAGGATCAGTCTCTTTACTGTTAGTAGCTTGGAAGTTGGAAAATGAGAATGATTTCCTTAAATATTTTTGAATAGGGATAGGGATTAGATCTGCGATTTATTCAGGAGTCACATAGCCAGTTTGTCTTGTCTTTTAGCTTTAAGACCAGCTTAGTAATCTACTATCTCACAAGGACAATTAATTGTAAAAGTTATTTCATTTTCTGCCTCACCCTCATTCCCAAGCAAAAGAGAGAAAAACCCTAATTTTTAAAGTTATTTAATAAAGATGAGATATTTGGATTTGAGTTAATCAAGTTTATTAAATTATCCCTAAGATAAACGTTGATTGGGACAGGACAGCATGAATTCCCTTTCTCTTTACCACTGTACAACTTACCCCATTTCTCGGATTATAAGAGAATGCTTAGAGAATTAAAACTTAAACATAATAATTGTAGGTCATTATAACTGATAGAAGAGTAGTAAGTATTATCAAATTGAGGGCCAATAATAAGGAACACATTCACAGCATTAAAAGAGAAGTCCCTGTATATGGTTTCCTCCTTTGGGATCCTTTTTTCTTACAGCTATACTTGGAAGTATATGCTTACACCATTCTGGAAAATGTAGTCTTTCCCCACTGTTACCATATCTGCCACATAGTTTCAGAAATGCTGGTAGTCCTTTAACTGTAAAGGAAATGAAACCTAAGCTGGGGCTTTGAAAATAAACTGGGGGCAGGTAGGTGGAGCAGTGGATAGAGCCCTCCCTGAATTCAGGAGGACCTGATTTCAAATCTGATCTCAGACACTTAACACTTCCTACCTATGTGACCCAGGGCAAGTCACTTAATCCCAGCCTAAGGAGGAAAAAAAAAAGAAAGAAAGAAAAGAAACTGGCAATTAATTGTCTTTGTCCAGTATCTATCAAGTTATTTTTCAATTGCAGATTTATTGTTGTGTCTCATAATTTGCTTTACTTTATTACAGTGGGAAAACTGAGTATCAGACCACAAAAACCAATAAAGCAAGAAGGTCAACATCCTTTGAAAGACGTCCCAGCAAACGGTATTCCCGACGAACCATGCAGACAAGAGGTAGAATATGACCCATTTCCTTGCACATGGCCATTATTCACCATCATGTTTTTGTTAACTTATATAAATGGTGCAATTTATTTTAGAAGTATTGATTACATGATCAAAGGATAATGTTTAAGAAGGCTTATCCTAGAATCTTAACTAAAATACTTTTTCACTTTAATGAATTCCTGTCTTTAGCTTTCATGTATATTCTCCCTCATGAGTTAGTGAAGAATGTGTTACATAATTCTTTATTTTCACAATGCATAGTTTAATTCTTATAATTAAGGTCCCAGTTTTGCAGAAGAAGAAATTGAAATTAAAAAGTTGTAACCTTCTAGTCACAGAGATAGTAAGTAGTTGTGTCTGCATTTGAATTCATTTCATCTCTTAAAATTGATTTTTTTAAAAATTCTTATCATTCTATACTGCTTTTCTGATTCCTTCTGTCAGAGATTGAAAATTTGATGTACTTGTCAAAGGAAAACCTTACCTGACATTGTACCTAGTTCTTTAACAATAGTGCTAACTCTTTTTTCTTTACAATTATGTTTTCAAGTACAGCTTTTGTTTTGATGAGCAATTAAATAATGGTTGTGAAACTAAATAGAGGCAATCTTTTCCTTCTCTTATTCTCAGCAAATGCAGTGAAACCTGAAGAATCCAGGTGAGCCATATTTTATATCTACAACATTAATTTCAACTTTTGGAATTGGAATTGTTTGCTTTTAGAACTAAGGAACATAATGAATTTTGTAGATATAGGGTATTTTGGCATTGTAAAATAAAGTTTGGTAATCAGGAATCAGTCAGCAGGTATTTACTAGGTATTTACTATGTGCTAGACATTGTGGTTAAAAACGTTATTACATTTATTTTCCAGATAAGCAGATTTAAAATCATTCATCTAAATAAATTTTTATAGAATTTGGGTGGTAATTTCCAAATGTCTAATTTTCCTTTTGATATATCTAATTAATGTTTATTTTCTCCATTTCTATCTGAAACTTATGCTATAACCAATATGCTATCAATCTAAAGAGGAGTAGAACAACAATAACCTTTATGAACTTTTTGTGGTGTGGGGGAGCAGTCTTTTGAACAGTAGAATAAATGGAATAAAAATGGAATAAAAAATAAACTTTTACTAGTAAAACCATCAAGTAGTAACCATCAAGAAACATTTATTAAGCACCTGCTTTGTTCCAGACACTATGCAGTAGGGATATAAAGGATGTAAAAAACAGCCTTTGTTCTCAAAAAGGTCACAGTCCAATGAAGGAAGAATTATGCCAACTGTGTACAAAGAGGATATATCCATAATAAAATGGAGATAATAGAGAGAAAGCATTTGAATTAATTAGAACAAAAAGGGCTTCCCATAAAAGATGGCATTTTAGATAGAATTTGAATAAGCCTGGAAACCAAGGAGGGGAAGGAAAGTATTCCAAGTTTGAGGACAGGCTCAAAAAATCTCAGGGTTTGAGGTTGGAAAGCATAGGAGAGGTTGAATAATAATAGATTGTCATCAGACTACAGAAATTCAGAGTATATAATTGTAGGTTGATGGTTTCTTGAATGAGGGAAGGAGTAGAAGAGAGAAAAACTGTCAGCCAGTCCCTGAACTCATAGAGGATAAGGCTATAACTACAAGAATGCTGACAGTAATTTCCAAGAGGTATCTGAAAATCATGTATTACTCTTCAAATTCTAGGAGAATTCTATGAAGATGACTTGAAGCAGATATTTCATATTTGCTAATACTGATAGGAATGTTTTCTGTTTAGAAGATAGACACTAGTTATTTCATTGTTAGTGAAGTCTAGAAACTCATGACTGTCTTTTTGGGCCATATTTCATTTGCCTCTAAATAGATATTTCACAGTACAACTAAAGCCCTAGTATTTAAAGTGCTTTTCTCCTTTAAAACAAATAAAAAGTGATTAATTCCAGAGTAAAGCAGAGTGATGCAATGTAACTGATAGTGACATGCTTTAGTTTGTAAATGGTACTTTGTCCTCATAATATATATTATAAATGTATATGTGTATATATATGTATATATAATATGTACAATGTAATATACTTTTATATAATATATATACAAACACAACATATATATTATGTAACATAATATACTTTAAGATTTGTGAAACACTTTATTATCTTATTTGACCCTCACAAGTATTTCTAAGTTATTGTATATATTGTTCTTCTGGTTCCATTTACTTCATTCTGCTTCAGTTTGCCCAAGGCTTCCTCTGATTCTTCTTTGTTTTTTGCTGAGGCAATTGGGGTTAAGTGAATTGCCCAGGGTCACACAGCCAGGAAGTATTAAGTGTCTGAGGCCAGATTTGAACTCAGATCCTCCTGACTTCAGGGTTAGTGCTCTTTCCACCTCATCATCTAGCTGCCCCCAGCTTCTCCTGATTCTTTTAGGTCTTCATAGATTTCATTTCTTATAGTAGTAGTTCATTGCATTCATGTACCACAATTTAGTCAACCGATCACTGGTTCATGGGCATCTATTTTAGTTCTTTGCTATCATAAGAAAATGTAGTTGTACAGTGCCTTATAGTGCACTGTAGTGCATTTTCTTTTCAAATACTTTCTCCCCTGATATTCACTTTAAATTCCTTTCCCAGTTTGTCAAATAGGTATATTAATTACTTGTCATTCAGGTTAGCTTATTTTTGGCATAACTCTTCAAAATTTTTATTTGCCTGAGAATGCTCAAGAACTCCATATTTTATAAAAAATAAGCATACAGATAATAGGTCCCTAAATTTTTTTTTTCCATATGTTTGTATTTAACTAAAAGTAATAATTGAACTTGCATACAATTCCTAAATTGTAATTTTCTAAATTTTCCTTGAAAATTAGAGCAGATATTCTGGTGATTCCATATAGTATATGAATATCACTCATGCATCAGAGAGAGGAATATATTTTTGAAAGTCATGGAATCATGATTTATTTCTTTGGTTCTGCATTTAGATATTTATAGTGGCTAGTTATCTCTGCACTTGTACATATGTATGCACATTTTTGCTTCACCAAACCATGGCAAACCGAAGTTGTTTGTTCAGAGCCACAGAACAATTTGATCTAAATAACTTCTTGACTTTGTATGGTGCAAATTGAATCAGCTCCCTTCTTGAAAAGTAGAGTTTGAAAAATGGCTGCTGTACCTTTATTAGTTGTTACGCTCTTGCTTCTTACATAATCTCTTGTGATTCTCTTCTAATTATAATTATCATTTTAAATAAAACTTTTTTTGCTTAAATTTAGAAGGAAATAAGCTTTGCTAATAGAAGAATGAATATAGAGAGAAGTTATGGGTGAGATTATGTATGAAATTGGTATAATATATTGAGAAAAAATGGGTCAGAATAGAGTAAGAAGAAAAGGGTGCATAATAGTCTTGGAAAGGAGAAATCCTTTTGGATTTTGAGAAGCAAAAATGTTTTCATTTTTACTAGAATTCCTCTTTAGAGTAAATCAGATAAAGTTAGAGTAGTAAACATTGTTTCTTTTTACTATTGTAGGAATAAGGATAAAAAGGCTTTGGAGTATAAGATTTAATTTCTTAATCTCTTCATCTGGCCTTTTTTTGCATCTCTCTTGTATTATGCTTTCTTTATTTTCTTATTTTTGATCATTGTGCTGGATTGTTATTGTAAGGCATCTGTCCCTTCACCCTTCCCACAACTGGAAAATGGGAAAAGATTGAAGAGAAAAGTTAAGAAAGTTGTACCGCAAATTCTTGATATATTGGATTTGTGTCCAGTAGTACCATAGGATCAGAGCTGGAAGGAACTTAGAAGTGATCTAGTCTAATATAACTTAATTATACAGAAGACCTTGCTTCTCCTTTGAGCTCACTGCTGTTTCCACTATAAGATGATGCCTCAATATTCTTGGGAGAAAATAAATATATAAGAAATAACCATTTCTAATATACTAGTATATTTAAATGCCAATTTATTATTCTTAAAGGATTATAAAGTTCTTAAAGGCAGCAACTGTTAAAATTTTAAAAAGATTTTGTGCCTCTTTTGCAAAAGCTGTTTTTACAAACTTGCACAGATTTTATTTGATTTCTAGTTTTTTTCCTCAGCTCTTTTTTTGATTTAAAAATCTTTAATTCCTTTAAGAATTTTTTTTCCTGGGCTTTTCCCTAATCTGTATTTTTCTTTGAGGCTTTGCTTTAAGGTGCTATCTTCATTGTATGTTGAGCTTCCCTGTAACTATAATAGATCTTTATAGTCAGGTTCCTTTTTTGTTTGCTCATTCTTAATCCTATTCCTTGACTTTGGACTTTATGTGAATTCTGTTCTTTGTGGGGGAACATGTCTGGTCTGAGCTGGGGTTGGTAGGGTTTTTTTTTTTTTTTTAATTGTTTTTCATTTTTTAATGCCCTTTTGCTTCTTTTGCAACCTAGACTGGGGGGGGAGGGGAGAACTATAATTTTTCAGTGCTTCCAGAGTATGTTTTAAGTAATGGCCTGTTCACTGCAATTCTACAAGTTGCTAGCCTGACTTTAATCTGTTGGCTTATGTTTGGTTGAATTTCAGTAGACTGCTGCAGGACTCAGTCACTAGTTGCCTGGCTGTTGAACTCTCACACATTCAGAGTTCTTGAAATTATTGATTCCCCTTTGATCTTTTTTTTTTTTTTTTTCTCCCATTGCAGGTGTATATGCAAGGCTAATGATTTAGAACTAAGTTCCCCTTTTATTC
This sequence comes from Sminthopsis crassicaudata, assembly GCF_048593235.1. Taxonomy (NCBI): domain Eukaryota; kingdom Metazoa; phylum Chordata; class Mammalia; order Dasyuromorphia; family Dasyuridae; genus Sminthopsis; species Sminthopsis crassicaudata. Next base: position 364,442,644 of record NC_133619.1, on the reverse strand, counting down.
TTGGGCTCAGACCCATATAGTTTCTTGTTCCATACACAGTTAGGGCCCAGGCCTCTCACTGTGATTATAATCACATTTCTCCACCCTGGAACTGTGACTTTGAAGAAGGTAATGGGCAACAGCTGTTAGCTGACCCTGTTTCCTCTTCCTAACACTAGTTCCAGGGTCCCCAATAATCTCTATTTTTCCCTGTGCTTGTATCCCTGCTGTTTAGCCTTAGCCCCCTTTCCTGAATGCTAGAGTGCTTCCTGATGTTGTTGCTGCTGCCTCTACTGCATCTGTGCTTCTAGTCAGTTCATGCCCCTTTGTCCATAGATGTCTTTGTTTGTCTTCCTAAGCTTCCTTGAATTAGAGAAGTGAATCACAATTACTTTTTCTTGGCTTTTCTGAGCCTAATTTGGTATGGTACATTGTCTAGGACACGTTTCGGGTGATAAAAATTGTGACTCTCCTTCTGCCATCTTGACTCCACCCTTTCCCCAATATCTAGCAAAGAATGTGACACAGAGTAGGTGCTTAATAAATGCTTATTAATTGAAAATTAATGTGAGTAAAGAGAAATAATAAATGTTAATCTACTTAAACTTTCAAATTTGTCAAAATAAAATCTATCTATTGTTCCATATTGGAGGAAATGAAGTGGGAAACTTTTTGATATGGAAATACCTTATTAAAGGCAGTAATGAATGATTAAGGGAAAAGGTATGGTGAAAATATTCCTTTATTTGGAACCATAGGACTTTGTGATTCAAATTCTACTTTTACCACTTACTATCTATATGATCTCTGAAAAGTCATTTATCTGTATCTCTGGTACCTCATTTGTAAATTGAGAAAGAAAGGACCCCCCCAAGGTCCATTCCAGCTATAAAATCTGCAATTTATAATGAAACAAAAAAAGTCATTGAGAAAGACTTAAGGGGCATGTCTATGGTTAAAGAAATATGTTGATATTTCAGCCCTCAGAGATCAGTTTCAAAACCAGTTCTACTTGTTTTTACAAATTATTTGGAGGAAGACATAAACTATGAACACTCAAACTTTCATGCAAAATTGGCTGGTGCAAGGAGAGGGGGGGCAGGGAGGGAAGGAGGAGGGAAAGTGATTCATGAACACTTTTGGGTGATGGCAAAGAAACTCTAGGAATACCTTGAAATAGTAAATTTTGGCAAAGGAGTGTCATAAAGTGATATCTACTGATAAAGTTTGGTATAATCCATAATAAATCACATTTGAAAAAAGATGCGGCTTTACAGGAATTTATCATAGCCCTAGACAGAAGAAAGTACTGTAATTTACCCTAAAGGTATAGACTTTCAGTCATTGCCAAATGAATCAAACCTCCATTTCAGAGCAAATGTTTTCAGCTCACTTATTTTAAAGAAGAGATAATGATAGTTCTCTGCAAAAAATATATATGCTACTTTATTGCTTCTGTTTGAGATATACAGATAAAGATGAATGTGCATATTTATACAAAGATATAAATATAGTTTGATATAAAATTATTGATACTGGTGCAATTAATTTTTTTTTGAAATTTTTTTCCTTTGTAGTCTCCAGAAGAATGTTCCAACCCAAAATAATGGATCCCAACAAGTAAGATTGTCTTAGGTTTACTGAAATAAACTAAACAACAAGAATTGTTACTCCATTAAACTTAATTTCCTCTTGTATTTTATTTTATTACTTCATCCTCATATCTGTCATATTTATTAGAAAGATCAGTGGACTATATTAGGGATATCAGAGGTCTTGATTCCAACCCTGTCATATGTTAGTGGTGAGGTTGGGCAAATCACTGTCTCCATGTGTCAGTTTTGATTTCTGTGATGTTACCAGCTTCAAAGTTAAAAATATCTTATGTTACTGCTTAGTGGATGTTGAAAGTACACATCTTTTTAAAATTTCTTATCTCTGCAAAGAGAGATGAGATTAAGTTTTTATAAATCTAAATCTTAAGTCACCATTTGCGTTGCTTTCAATTCCCCATACAATCAATATTCAGTGTTTTGAAATTTGTCTCCTTCATCCCATATATGTTGGCTGCTTGTTCTAAAATATTAAAGCAAAATAATTATTTCTATGTTTTGTTCCCCAAGGTTAGGGGTACAAGGTCAACTATGCCTGTAATCTCTTCCATTCCTTCTGGTCCTGTTCTGTTGGAAATTGAGAATCTTCCAAGAAGTCCAGGAATGAGCCACCATGACAGAAAATGGTTTGTAAACCCCTTGATTCCAGAGAAAATTTATTTGTATGCATGCTATCCAAATACTTATCCTCATTCTGAATTTGTTCTATTTAAGACAAACTATTCATATTGTGAATAGAAAAGTGAATGTCTAATGACAGTTTATCCCTGTGAGAATTGAAGAGTAAAATTTGTTAGTGATAAGAATCATAGAATGTGCTTATTTTAAGTGAAAGAGCTCCTAATTGCTAGCTGCTTTTTAGCCTCAATTTGATGTATTCTCAGTTTTCTTTTTTTTTCCCCCTTAAAGAATGCTCTCCCATGGTGCCTTTTCTGAACTGATTGACCTCACTTTAAAAAATGCCCACAAATGTCTATTACTTGTGGAAGTTACTTTTTTAAAGTAACATGAAGATAGAATTTTAGAAGTATTTCTAAAGGGGATTCTAGTAGAAAATAAGTTTCACTGGGAGGAAAATAAGGCTGCAAAATCTAGATAGTAGAATATTATTTTTGAAAGCATGAAAGATAATTAAAAGATGATGAGAACAAAGGTGGGTTTTTTTGTTTGTTTTTTTGATTTTGAATTGTTTGAATTTTGGCTGTTTTACATATTTCCCCAAGATTGATAGTAAGCATATAGATATGAATAGTTTGTCTTTTGGGTATAATCAATGGTTCTTCTCTTTCTCAAGCAAATGAAATGAAATCAAGATAAGCTTCCTTAGCAGCATTTAATTTGGGTGGTTTGTATTGGATGCTGCATGTAATCCATTATGTTAATCTGTGAAGGTGAAATAGATAATCAAATGGATTTTTCTTTGTCTTTCTCACTTTTACTTTGTGTAGTATCTGAAACTTAATGGGTTGTCTGTGGTGATCACAAGGTTTCATTCGACTCTTTATGCAAGCGGCTCTTCCTTCTTGGTGGTGGGCAAATGGTGGTTGGTGATTATTTTCGTTCAGTCTTTTCCATTTGATTTTTTTTTTTTTTTTAATTGTTCTTTTGGCCTAACTGCAAGGTGCTTTGTGGATACTGAGTAACTCATTAGTTGGAAATGTTGTGACTTCAGCTCCAAATAAGTCTGACCAAGGTTTCTTTTCTTTCTTTCTTTCTTTTTTTTTTTTTTTTAGTGCTTAAGTATTTTTAATTAAGTCTACTGAATCTCAGATTTAGTTGCCTCTCCTTACAATCTCTCCTTTTAAATTATGTCATTATATCTATTCTAAAGCCTAGAACATAGCCAGATTTGGTTTATTTCCTAGGATATTAGTACTTAATCCCATTAGCAAGTAACATCTTCAATCAGATGTACTTCAGCTGAAATAGAAACCACTTCATTCTTTGGAGGCTAGCTACTTATGTAAAATATGAATACAGTCTGCCCTTTGTTATAATAGTAAATATTTATTGAGATAACAAAACTTTAACTAATAAATCTGTTAAATATGTTTCTGCAGTTTTTGCTGAACTAAATAGAAACAAAGGAGAGGTATTAGGTTTTTTTAATTTTAGGTTTTTGTTTTGTAAGAACAATTTGGAGCTGTGTGTCATCTTTTATATATTGTGCTGAGATCTACTAGGCTGGAATGAAGCAAAATGGTGACACTGACAAAGCAGAATGAGCCCTCTCATGTCTAATCAGAGAGATGCAACTGAATGTGTGCTGTCATTTCTTGGGAGCTGATGAATTTTCTGCCTTTAATCCAAAATGCTTACTGCCCATAACTGGCTTATTTCTTCTGCATGCCTTGACTTTTGATTATTGTTAGTTTGTTTTGTTTGTTTTAAATACATAATAAAAACAGGCCTCCTCTAGAAATGAGTAAATAGATAGAATTCTGAAATGCAACTTGCATGCTTCAGAAATAGGGAGTGACAGTGGTAGAATTATATGACATATAACTGTTTAGAAAGTTCATCTTCCTTTTTCTCCTTTGCTAAATAAAAGTACTGCCTATGCAGGCACACCCCTCCCACTGTGGCGTTGTGCCATCATACTCCATAATAGTTTGCTAATGTTTAGGATGTAGGATATTCAATTTTTAAACTTTGAACATTTGGGGAAATGAGGATCATAAAAAATAACTTTCATATAACAATAAAACAAAACAAAAATTAAGAGACCTAAACAAGAAGTGGCATTTTAGAAACATTTTTTGCACATGAAACCTTTCTGATTGATTAGTGTCCCAAAAAAGCATAAAATCATAGGTGTAGATTTAAAATTTGTGAATCAGCTTAAATGAACAAACATGATTACTAATGAAGGAAAACAAATCGACTCCTCACTCATCCCCAAAATGCTTCCAAGTTCACTGTACATGATCTATTGAATATGAGGAATGATGTAGGTTTTATTGTAATTTGCTATGTAGTGTTAGGGCTGTTCCAAAAATAGATTCTAATGTTTTAAAAATCTGTTTATTCTGTCCTATTACTCTTGTTTCTTAGTGTAAAAAACAAAAAAACAAAACAACAAAAACCTGTTTTTTGTTTTGCATCCATCAAATGAGTTAGCAAACATAATCTTTCTATAGGAGGACTATTATCAGTATTAATGAGGGAGCTTTCACATTAAATTTTACGTAATCCTGTGCTTCTTGACTTTTCAGTTGTAATTGCTAAGCAGTTATGCATTACTAATGAACATATTAAACTTTGCTTTCTGGAAAGGAGCAGAGAAATTTGATTACATTGTCTGTGCCTGATGAGTCCTATCTCATGTTTTCTTTTAATGAAGACTGAGAGAATTCTCCAGTGTTAACCTTGATATGCTTGTTTGCTTGTTGGTATTTTTTGTATTTCCACAGCATATCATTGCTAATTGGGAAAGACAATCTCAGATTCTAATGCTATAATACAATTTATGCCATAAATTATTTTTCTATAAGCAATGAAATCTTCCTAAATTCATCTATCAAAGTTCTCATTTTCTGTTTCTTGTTTTAAGACTGGTACTTTAAAAAATTTTTTTTTACTTATATTTGTCCTTATGGGGGGAAAAAAATTTCAGTTAGATTGAATTATTATTTTTATCAAATACTCAAACCTTTTTCATTTCCTACTTTAAATTGCAATATCAGGTACAGATACAATGTGATACTTTGCTCTTTGGTGAAATCTGCTCCATAAATCTGGATTTTTTTGCACTTTGGAAACCTGCCTTCATGTGTTTTAATAAGCTTTTTTTTTTTTTTTTTTCCTTCTTTGAATTGAGATACTTTTTTTTTTTTTTTTTTTAATTTGCATGGAATGGAAGTTTAGCTTTGTTTTTGCATTGCCAGTTAAGACCTTTAATACTGCTATTGTGAACCAGCCTTTTTTGTACTGGATTTCAATATTGATATGACATCTGTAAATGGCAGTAGTAAAGGGGTTAATTTGGTAATCTTGAGTTTCTATGTATCCTTTTTCTTTATTTCTACTTGGCACACTCTTCTTGCTTTTCCACATCCTCTTTTGTCACTTTGTCTTTTACCTCCTGTACTTTCTACCCTATCTATTTCTAATGACTAACTGTACTCCCCTCCCCCTCCCCAACCATCCAGGCTATCTGATGCCAGTGACTGCTGTCAACGTGGTGGAACCCAGTGGAGCACAGGGGCCTTGCCACCACCCCAGGCTGCTTGTAGAAACTACACTGACTTTGTCCATGAACGCAATGTGAAGAATTCAGGAGTCCATCGTGATGTTGACTATACTGTCCATGCAGCCATGACTGAAATATAATTGGTGGTTAGCCAGATTTAAGGCATTGGGACTGCTTTTGTGATGCCATCTGGTAGTATACTTTTACTAAGATGCCTTAAATCAAACTGAGGGAGGTTGAGAGGAAGCCAGTTCTAAGTGCCAAGTTTCCCTTTGTGTGGTGCTTTTTTGTACTGAGCCCTTTTGAGAAAGGAAATAAGAAATTATGTGACACAAATAATAATAATGCTAAGTGTTCTTGCATTGAAAAGGGTGTGCATATTGTAATTTTTTTTTAAGGTTTCCTTAAATATGTTAGGTCCTTATTGATCAGTGGGTGCCTTAGAAGATCTCTGTGTCTATATATATATGTGTGTGTGTGTGTACACAGTGAATGTATGAATGTACATAATAAGCACATATGTATGCACGTACACACATAATATGGTCTATTCACCTCATTAAAACTAACAGATTTCTTTTTTATTTGGGAGAAGACAATAAACCTTAACATTTGGAAGGAATGGCATATATTTCATCTCTGTACAAAAATATTTTTATTTTAGTTGTTTATAATATATATTTGAAGGAAAGAATGATTTAATTTAAAAAAATGCTGCTTGTAATCAGTATGTAGAAATGTCTAAAACAGGGTTTTAATTTACTCTTAACAGTAATTTTGATAAAAATATTTCAGTTAGCAAAATAAATTTGTTGCTGAATAATCATTTTAAATGAAGACTAAATTTCTTTCTTGTTTTCTGTCTTTTTGAAGAATCGTGCACCAAATCTTAGCTCCAAATTCATACTCATCTTGTGGAATGTACTCTAATAGGCATTCTGTGTGTCCCCTCTTAAAAACTTTTTTTTAAATTTTCTTTTGTGGGGGCAGCTAGGTGGCACAGTGGATAGAGCACCAGCCCTGAATTCAGGAGGACCCGAGTTCAAATCTAGTCTCAGACACTTAACACTTCCTAGCTGTGTAATCCTGGGCAAGTCACTTAATCCCAGCCTCAGAAAAAGAAAAAAAAAATTATTATTATTATTTTTTTAATGGAAGCAGACTGGAAATCAATTCTGATTTTTGGAATTCTCTACTATGATTTTACTCGTCATACTCATTTGATTCAGTTATTAGAAGTAAATCAGTAATGGTTCTGATGGCCTTCTCTCCTCCAAACTCTATGTGTTTTCTTCCAATTTCTTTTACAGATACTCTGAACTCAGAATGAACTCTCCTATCTAGCTTGGAGAATTTGTGTTGTTATTTTTTTTTCCTCTTAAACATGTATACTTTTTTATGTTTACTTAGAAACCAATAGTCATCCTGTTAATGCCTGTTAGTGGGTTATCTAAAACAGTGGTCTAAAACACAAATACTAATTCCTGCAACCAGATCACATATTGATTTAAGAAAACCAAATTAACTCTGTCATATTTTTAAATTCATTTTGTTAAATATTTTCCAGTTACTTTTTAATCTAGTTTAAGCCATTCTGGACAGAGTTTGGCACTTCTCATTTAAAATAGCAGATAGTTGAGAGTATTTATCTATTTTGAATGTATCATATTCTAATGAAATAGCAATAAAATTAAATTCAGGAGGAGATGGAAATCCTAAGAAAAGCTGCTGCTTTTCAAAATTTATCACTTAGACTCAAAACAGGGTTTTAAAAAACACATTTTGGGCTTATGGATAGAAACACAGAGTAAATAGAATGCAGTCTGTCAGCAAAGGACATATTTAAATGGAGATAAAGGTAATTAGAAGGTTATTGTCATTGGTTACACCTGTGAAGAATAAAGCTGGAGATAGTCCCATGATGTTTTATCTTCTAATTTTGTATAAAACAATAAGAGTATGTCAAAAACAAAAAAGCCTATCTTTGCTTCTGTGGACTATTATCAACTTTTTTTTTTTTTTTTTTTTTTTTTTTTTTTGGAGAAGTTGCTTGTTTTATTTCTCAAGGACACTATAAAAACAGTGTGGTGTATTCATGGTTATATTTTTTCCTTAAAAGTAGGAAACTTTTATAAGTGAATTTTAAATGGGAATAGCTATTTGCTTAATACTCTTCAAATAAATATGGTCAACAAGGGACCAAATGTGTTAGCAGAAACTGAAGCTACTTAATACATTAAAAAGATGCCTTGGTCTACAGTTGAATCAAGTTTTAAAGGCCTACCCAACATTAAGTTTGTTCTGTATCAGGAGAATAAAGCAAATATGAGTTCCTGTAACTAATTGCTTGTTATAATCAAATTAACCACATACAAAACACTGCTATATTCGGGGAAGCCTGCAATGGGATTAAATTTACAATGATTTAATGAATTTGTTTAGCAGGATCATAAATCCTAATATCCTTGTGTATTGAATTAGTGATGTACCATTCCCATTTTCTAGGTGTAAAGAATTAGGGGATACAATGATTCAGTTACCTGCTGTCATATATTAAAAAGATATCAGGGGCTTTCTAACTGTTAATTATGATTTTTTTCCCCAATTTTGTATGCTTTGCAAAATATTTTAGAACTTCCCCCCCCACACACACACACACCTGCTTTTGCTGATCTTTGGTAGATTATTCAAATACCACAGTGGGATGACTTTATAAAGAAAATTAGAGTTTTATTTATTTGTACTTTATTTGAGGGGGAAAAAATCATTTTAGAGGCAGCTAAGTGCCTCAGTGGAACTGACCTTGGAGCCAGGAAAAGCTGAATTCAAATCCAGATTCAGTCACTTGCTAGTTGTGTGACTCTTGACAAGTATCCTCTCTTTCTCAGTTTCCTCATTTGTAAAATAGGGATAATAATAGTACCTACAGTACCTATCTCCTGAATTATTCTAAGAATAAAGTGAGATAGTATTTGTAAAGTTCTTTGTATACCTGAAAACAATATGTAGATGCTAGCTATTTTGTAGTGCTAGCACTTTGTAATCTGAAAGCAATATGTAAATAGTACCTGTCCATGGGATTCAGTTTGATAGGTAGTGCACTTTATTAGAATTGGGGAAAACTTAGGTTCAAATCCCACTTCAGGACCTTGGACAAGTCATTAATTCTCTCCGCCTCAATTTTCTCATCTTTAGAAAAATAAAGTTAGATTTAATGGTCTCTGTGATTCCTTGCAGCTTTATAATCAATGATCCTATTATGACATATGTTTTAAAATATAAAAATATGTATAAAATGTAATCCAAAGATCCATCCTTTCTTGATTTCTTTGTTGAATTATTGAAGGTAGCATCCTGTAGCTAGATAGTATGAGTGTGGAACAGTGAATTACTCAAATAAGATGAGCTCTGATTGAGGGTTCTTACTGAGTATGTGTGGTTAATATTTTAATTACTCAGTTGGTAAGTGTTGCAATAGGAACACTTAGATGTTGACAAAGTGATTCTTGGTATATTTTTACATACTGTTCTTCTTTGGACAGTTTTTTACTAGAAGCTCTGAATTTTTTACCAGTTATGGTATTTGCAGTTGTGTTTAATATTGGATATACACTGGATAGATAAAAATGTAGAAAATAACCTTTTCCTGTTCTTCCTCCATTTCTCCAAATAATGTTTTAAGAAATTCACAAATGTAAATGTAAAAGGTGTAAAATATCATTTCCTGTTATTGTAGCAGGCAATAAGTTAAAAACACTTACTTTTCAAAACCTGTTTACTTGATCTTGTGTAATACTCAATACTGTCGTTTTCAACTGCATTCTAATTTCATAAACCAAAAAAGTAAGTTACAGCTTGGCATTGTTGTGCATTGAAAATAATTGCTAAAAGAAAAAAGAAATAATTGCCATGGATTTCATTAAAATAACTTTATCAAGCTTTTTGATATGAAAATCAGCATAGTGTCTAGGATAAAGAGCTAATTTCTGAGCCAGAAGACCAGGGTTCAAATCCTTCCTTCGGAACACTTTGGACTTAATTAACTTTTTTATTGTTTTGCATATATCACAGAGGTATATAAGTAGGGTAGAAGTTTCCTCAGTCAGGACTTCATTGTACCAATGAAAATCAGAGGTCTAGTCAATATTCTTATTCCTAAATCGGGTTCATTATCTCATTTTCAGTTGTTGACTTGTTATTTCCTCTGCGATATTTTGTAGCACCTCAAACTCAGCATATCTGAAATGGAACTCAATATTCTTCCTTAACAAATTAACCCTTCTTTTGAACTTCTTTTTGCTATTGATGGCATTATCCTTCTCCTTGAATGAACCTCAGTTTTAGTTTTGAAATATTTCTTCTTATTCTTTTTGTATCTAATCACTTGCCAAAGCTAGTCAATTTTACCTTTGAAGTATCTCTCATTTCTTTTCTACTGTGTATTATTACTGCCACCATCCTGTTTCAGGGTGTCATAACTTTTTGATTATACTATTGCAATAGAAATAAAATGAAATTATATATATATAGTATTGTAATAGCCTCTCAATTGGTATATTTTCTTTGGTTTGCCATGCTCCAATTTTATTCTTTATTAAGCTGCTAAAGTAATTTTCTTGATGCTTAATTTAGACTCCCTCTTTTATGCAATCAGGGAACCAGTTCAAGAAGATTCTAAATAGGAAAATGTGCACTTAGAGAAGTAATATATAAGTTGTAAAGTTTATGGTTCTAAGAGCAGAGTATAAAACTGCCCTTTTATCGGATAGAAATTTGAAAAGATACTCATAATTTCAGCTTCCCTGAAGGGTCTCATTTTAAAGAACCTGCTTTGAATGTTTTTAAAAGGGAATATTTGCCTTAAAATAGAGAGAGTAGCACTATCCACTGCATTTATTTATTCATTCATCTGTTTACTTATTAAACTAAATGCAAAATGAGAAAAAACAACAAAAAGAAAAGAAAAATAAAACAAAAAATGGCATGTGCTCAGCTGAACATCAGGGAGGAGTCAAAATATATAATAGAAAAAATTATATTCATGAGTGTCCATCTTTTCTTTGCTTCCTGGTTATTCTTTTGATCTTACTGAGCACTTTATTCTTTTTTTCTTTCCACCTACTTCCCCCAAGCAGGTTACAGTTAAGCACAAATATCTATCTATCTATCTATCTATCTATCTATCTATCTATAATTATACATACATACATGTTTATATATATAGATATACATATCCACATGTACTCAGACACATATATGCATTTTGCATTTACCCATAAACTGCATCTAAAACAATATGTCTGACAAAAAATGTAGATGTCTAAAATGAATGATTACTAGCCTTTTTTTTTCCTAGTAAATTCTATTCCTGATCCCTGTAGTGTTTCTATATATTTTTTTATTTTCTATCCCTAACTCTTAACTCCTTAATTTCTGCTCCTTAACTTGCCTAGCTATTACTTAATCTCCCTCATACCCATGAATGTTTCCCACCCTTTCCTTACCACTAGATCCCATTCCCATTAATCTAATCACCTTTCTGAATAGGATCTTATCTTATGCTACTTTTCCCCTCCTTTATTCCTTTCCCATTAATTTACATACCTTGTCCCATTATCTTTACTTTCTTTACATACCTCTCTGTAACCCACCATATCTTTTATCCCTTGCCCATTAATCTACACACCTTGTCCTATTGCTTTAAATCTTCACACCCTTCTATATTCTACCTTATTCTCTTTTCTTTCCCCATCCATCCCCCCTTATTTCTTTATAGATTTTGGAGAGTGCCAATACCCTTCATAATATATATGTAATGTTACCTATTTAACCTATTCCTGATGTGAATAGATTTTCAGAACTATGAGCCCTTCTCCTCCATCTAAAGCCTCTGTTTTCTTTCTCTGCACCTCATTTTTATGAGATAATAATTATTTTTATCTTAACTCTGCCCCCAATCTTCTGAGCTACCCAGTTGCTAATATTAAATGTTTCCAATTTCAATGTAAAAAAATATATTTGTCCATGTTAAAATCCTTGAAATTAATCTTTGGTGTTGGCCTTTATATGTTAAATTTTCTATTAAGTTCAGGTTTGGTCCTGAAAATCTGAAAGTTCTTTAAATGTTCTTTTTATTTTTCATTCAATATTATGGATAATTTTGCTGGATTATGTTTTTTGGCCACAGGCCTAGTTCTTTTGATTATGCAATATACAATTCCAGGACCTGCGGTCTTTTATTTTGGCTACTGCTAAGTCCAGTACAATTCTGATTGTAGCTCCAGCATATTTGAATTGTTTTTGTTTCTGTTTTTTTCCTTTTTTCTTGGAAAGATTTCTTTTTGATCTGGGGGTTTCAAAATTTGGCAATAATATTTCAATGTGTTTTCCACAAAGGATTTCTTTGAGGTGGTGATCAGTGTTTTGTTTTGTTTTTTGTTTTGTTTTGTTTTTTTCTATTTCTACTTTCCCCTCCTATCATTGAAAAACAGTTTCCTTGAATTATTTCTTGCATTGTGTTGATTCCTTTTTTTGGGGGGGGTTCATAATTTTCAGGTAATTCAATTATTCTTAGATTTTCACTTCTTGATCTGTTCTCCAGATCTGTTGTTTTTCTTATAGGATGTTTCACATTCTGTTCAATTTTTTTCATTCTTTATATTTTGTTTTGTTATTTCTTGGTCTCTTAGTCTTGCCCAATTCTAATTGTTTTATGAATAAAGAGGTTCTTAATCAATTTGTGTGCTAGACTTCTCTGTCATATTAGGGAATTATGAACCTCTATATAGAAATAAGTATTTTATTTTCCATTCTTATTCAGGGATTCCATGAAATTTATCCATAGATCCATAGTCCAGCTAATGAACCTCTGCTGTTCCTTTTTTTTTTTTTTTTTTAAACATTAAATAGATCAGTAGCTTCAGCCTAGTTATCTAGCCTTGTTAAAGCTTAATCCTTTTCCTGTATTCTGCCTGAGTGCAAATGTTTTTCTTTTGTTGTCCCTGTGCTTCCTCCAAGAATTTTTTCCTGAGCTACCAATGCCCTCCCTCCCTATTTATCCTAGTTGTGCTTTTGTGAGTTGTCTATTCTGATGCAATTCAAAGCCCGGGAGAGCAGGGACTGTGTCATTTTTGTCTTTATAGTCTTATCTCTTAGCCAAATTCTAGCATTGCATCTTAAATGCATATTATTTAAACAGAAATCTTCAGAGCCATCCCATTCATTATCCATAAGACAAAATGAAAATTTCTTAACCAGACATTTTGAGCCTCTTCACAGTTTTGATTCTAACCTACTTTTCCAGCCATAATTCTCTTCATATGCTACATGTTGCGAAAAACCCCACTATATCCTGCCCTTTCTTACCTCCATGTATTTACACAAACTATACCCCATACCTAGAGTTCTCCCTGATCATTAAATGCTTTCTTATGTAGTAAGACCCGTTTCCAGCAACAACTCCATGAAGTTTTTTGTGCACTAAGTTCTTTCCCATGTGATCTTTTATACTATTTTGTCTAGACCTCTTCTTCACCCTTATCACTTTGTATCATTTTGTTCTCCTCCCTGTCTCCTGATAGCAACCCCCAATTTTGCTGTAAATTCGTAAAAATGCAGTGACTAATTCTTATTTACCCAATACATTTTTACTCAATGCTTTGCACATATTAGACATTTAACAAATGTTTAACTTGAATATATTTTGTGAGTTGGAATAGGTTGTCATGTGAAAAATAACATTAGTCAACCAACCATCCTGTTCACTCTCTTTAAAATGAATTGGATTATAGAACTATGGATATCTTTAAACTAATGTCAAAGTTAGATCCCAGTTCCATCACTGATAAACTTTTCTTTGAACTGACTACCATTTGTATATTTTTAACTCATTTGTAAAATGCGATTATTACCAAGCTATTTACTTGGTGAATTGGGAAGTCCTGAACTTGTCCAGGAGACTTGTCTTCTAGTCCTGGCTCTCTTGGACCTCAGTTTCCAAATAATACATTTGTACTAATCATTTTCCAGGGTTATGAGGAAAATGCTTTGGAAACTTGGATCATTCTATAAATACTAATTAATATTGATTTAATTAATATTAATAGTAATCTGTTGGGAAATGAGGGAGTTGGACTAACTAATCAGTAAGGTTCTGTCTAGTGTGAATGCCAAGTCTTGCAAGCATAAATACGAAAAGTAACTTTATAGATTTTTCAAGCTCTTTAAGAATCTGGTTGAATGAGATAATATTTATACAACAACTGGCACATAGTAGGTGATTCCTTTCATTCCTATCATATTTGTTCTTTCCATTCTCCTCCTATTTGCAGCTAGGTATGTTGGTAGGTATATGCTTGGAATCCCAACAGAGGCTTGGGCTATGTTCCATAATGAGGCTAAACAGATTAGGTGTCTGCACTAAATTCTATATTCATATAGTGAGTTCTATGGGTTCACTAGGTTGCCTAAGGAAGATTATCAGCTCAGATTGGAAATGTAGCTGGTCATTTCTGGAATCTTCTATGTGACAAATACACTTAATATACATTGTGGTAGAGAAAGGGAGTTAAAAAGTTATTACTAAGTATTGATAGGATAGATTAAAAAAAAGGTCATACATGTAAAGAGAAGTATTAAGACTTTCAGCCTTTCCAGAAGTAAAAGGAGCTTCCTGCCATTTTTAGTAATGACTTGTTTTTTCTTTAAATGAAAAATAGTGTGTAGATTAGCCAAAATTAATAACTTTACTTTTCTTGAAAGAGTTGTTCTCCTATGCTCCTTTGTGAGGTCACTACTCTGACCAATGATTGGCTAACTAGAAGCTGTAATTCTAGGTTTTAGGGGTGGCTGGTAGAATGGCCTTTATATGTTTTGTTTTTTTTTTATCAATGCTGATGCTTTATATTAGCAAAGATAGGAATTAATGCTTTCTTCCTTTTTTTGTTCTGAACTTGCTCTATAGTAAGAAAAAAAGGGAAATTGCATATGAAATGGAATGCATTATGTACAGCTTGCTTTTTTTTTTTTTTAAAGTTGTTTAATAAATGCAAAAGTGTCAAAGCTGTCCTCCTTTTTTTATGAGAACAGCTTTTTTCAGAGATAAGTGTGAAAGCAAGGAATTTCTCAGGGTGAAACAAATTTTGACACCTGACTTTTCTTTAAAACAAGATGAAAAAATAAAATCCTTGTGTGTGTTTTTCCCTTTTGGTAGCATCCAAGCAGATGCTACACCACAACCTTTTGTCGTTGGGTAAAGACCAAACATTGCAACTAGTTTTTGTTTTTTAAAATATAATATTGAATCTTAGCCCAAAGATAACATTTTTTTGTTATTTAGAAGTATTCTCAGCCCTAATTGTGATGACATAATAATTGGTACAATTAAATATTTTTTGTTCTGTCCCCTGGGTGATTTTTTTTTTAAATTAAAGTTCTTGTCCTTATTTCATTGTCACCTTTCAATGACTCTCCTATCTCAAAAAGAACTCTGTTACAACATTTACTGTTAAAACAGATTACTGTTGTTAAGCAAAATCAGATCAAAACAATCAGTGTTTGTTTGCCTCCTAGCCTTTTAGTCTGCTACCTCTGTGTGTGGACAAATATTTGCCATCATTTCTGAGTGGCAAAATATAATTTGTACAAAATCACCTTGAAAATAACTTTTGCAGAGATATTTTTTCCCCTTATTCTTCTGTAGTCATCCACTTACTCCTGACTTAAATGAATGTCAAAAGGTTACCTTAGGAACATAAAAAAAACCAAACAATTGAATTTCTTTCCAAATTAAGAAACAAAATCTCTTACTAGATTGAAATAGTTTTTTCAGTGTTTTGGAAATGGTTATACTCAGTAGACAAATAAGGTTTATTAATTTAAACACTCATTCCTTTAATCTCATTTTTTTTTTAATCTGCCTTTTGGGGATTTCTCTTCCACCATTTTGAGGGGGGGAAAAAGAAAGAAGAATACATTCAAGATTCTCTTCTTACATTTATTTGAAATAGCTTTAGTCCTGGTTCAAAAAAGTTAAATCAGAGGTGCATACAATATATTTAGATTGATTGGGATATTTAAGTCTGATATACCCACTGTCTTTATGGTATACCTCACCAGTGATAATGATGCTTGAGAGTATATAAAAATTATAGAATGTCAAAAAGTTATAAAGGACCTTTATTCCTCTGTCCAATGAATGGGAACATTACATCCTAAAGCATTCCATTGCATATAGGGATATATTTAATTGTAATAATGGTTATCATTTCAAGACAAATTCTGTCTTGCAACTTCTACAATTTCTTTTCTTCATTCCCATTTCTTGATCTGATCCTTTTTTTCCCCCAACAGATTTGTCAAATAAATCTCAGGGGCCAGAGTGGGCCAAACCAGATTAAAAAGTAATTTGATAACATTTAACAAAGAAAAATGCAATTAAACATAGGATTACACTTCAATATTAAGTCAATATGCAAGTATAAGGATCCTTAGGTATGGTTTGTTTTTCAGTTATGTCCTACTCTTCATAATCCCATTTTAGATTTTTTTTTTGGCAGAGATACTGTAATGGTTTGCTATTTCTTTTTCCAGCTCATTGCACAAATGAGGAACTGAGGCAAATGGGACTTGTCCCAGGTCAAATAACTAGTGAGTGTTTGAGGCCAGATTTTAACTGGGGAAGATGAATCTTCCTGACTCCAGGCTGGCATTCTATTCATTGTGCCACCTACCTGCCCCGTTGTTTTGTATGCTATGTTTCATGTGAAATGCCTTATGACATCGTTTTAACTTAAAATTGGCTTCTCTTTTTGCTCTACCATAGTCTTTTTGGATCTTGGCTTTTGTCATCCAGGATCATAGCTGTCCTTTTTATTGTGCTTAGGAGCTATGGAAAGAAATGTGTAAAATGATAGTCCTGATGGAAAGAGTTTATTATCTAATAAATTACTTATATAATTGCTGATTGAAAAAATCTTAACTCCCTGGAGCCAATGATTTTAATTCAGATTTACCTGATATTTTTTTTTTTTAAGTGACACCATCAATTTAATTATGCCAATACTATATACTTGTAAACTGAATTGGATTTAATTGATATTGGGCAAAAATTTCCGAAGCACTTATAATAGAGATAAAAAGACAAATTTAAAACATTCCCTGTTCTCAAGAAGTTTATGTTGCATCTTGGAATTCTCTGTAAATTTCTCATATTAAATCACTTAGTAAATTTATATTAATATCATCTCGGAAACTTTTTTCTTGCGATTGTCTTGACTGATATTATGAATGGAAGAGGGATTCCCTGCAGATGGTGAGGTTATGCAGATGCACATGGTTGTGAATAACTGCATCAAGATCTTAAAAATTGAGCTTTCTAAATAATATTTGCAGTAACAATTTCAGGCTAACCATGGACACATTGCCTTTCAATCAGATCATACTATACAATTGAATGGATAGATTGTGGAATTGGACCATCAGTATAATTGGTTATTGAAGATAAATAATAAACAAAGCTCAGAATCAAAGAAGAGAAATAGAATGATTAGATTTTACTTGGCAAGTTGATGTTTTTGTTTTAAGTTTTTTAATACCAATATTCTAATGATGTTATATGCTTCTGAGTCATAGAATATCACAACAGCTATAGAATTAGAGTTGATTTTTTTTTTTTTTCCCTCTGAGGTTGGGGTTAAGTGACTTGCCTAGGATCACACAGCTAGGAAGTGTTAAGTGTCTGAGATCAGATTTGAACTCGGGTCCTCCTGAATTCAGGGCTGGTGCTCTATCCACTGCGCTGCCTAGCTGCCCCCTAGAGTTGCTTTTTAAAGCAAAAAATCACACACAGAACAATGGGTAGATGTGAGTAGGCCAGCCCCAAAGCAATACTTACACTGGAAGGCACTTCTTGATCAGGACTGTGGTGCTTTTTGCAATCTTAGTGGATTAGTTTTGTAGAGTTATGGGGGTTATTGTAATTTACTACTTTCTACTTAGTAGTTTTGGCTCTTCTCTGTTTAGGCAAGGTACCGGGGGCCATAAAACAAAATTAAAATTTTATTCTTATGTAAGAGAATATGTGTTATATCACCACAAGAGAATGTAGCTTCTTGAGGGGAACAGACCTTATAGTTTGAAGAGGATAGATTAGAAACAGAAAGCAATTGGTTTCTTAAAATTATCCAGATGAGAGATGATGGGGGATTTTATGAGTGAATAGAAGGAATAGATTTGAGAGATAATTGGCTATTTGGGATGGGTATGAAAATAAAAAGAGTCAGGGATGAATCTGTACATACAAAACCAACCAAAACAAGGTAAGTGAAAGTATGGTGCCCTTAACAGAAAGTTTAGAAGACTAGTTTTAGGGGGAAGATAAAAAATTATCTGGGTATGTTGAATTTGTGATGCCTGTGGGTTATCCAATTGCTGGTAAACAACAAGCATTTGACTTGGGGATTACAGTTTAAGAGACAGATTGGGTGTGGATATAAATTGGTTTGGGAGTCATTTACTTAAATGTGATAACTGAATCCATGGTCCTTGATGAGATACCAGAAGAGAAAATAAAATGTTTCTCACATTTATCACTACTAATGGCTACCAGAAAAGGAAAGTCAGGATAGAAAGTTAGAAGATTTCCATACTTAGGTGGAGTTAAGAATTTGAGAGGGGTTGAAATAGAATTAGACATTCATTAGCATCCAGGTATCTTCTCAGGTAAAGCAAAGTCAAAGATCTCTTTCACTTGAGGCTGTTTTGAAAATAGCTTCCCTTTGTAGAAGCAGTATTTCTACCCATCAAACTATTGGTATGTCAACACTTCTGCACCCAAACTAGTTGATTCCAAGTCTAACAAGTAACTTATTTAATTCTTCTTAATAGTTTTTGTTTTAAATTAAAACACCGGATATGTACAAAAATAATTATTTAAGAACTCATGAATAGCTCTGTTCCATCCTGCTTACTTTAAAAATAAATAAAAGGATATAAATTCAATCTGTTGCTTTGCAAACAGTCTACATTTTCAAAAGTGTTTTGATGTTCCTAATTTTTTTTGGGGGGGAATAGGGGTGTCAGTCAATCAATAAGCACTTATTAAATACCTGCTATGTTCCAGGTACTATGCTAAGATCTGGGGACAAAAAAAAAAGGATGAAAAATATGATTTCTGCTTTCAAGGACCTCACAGTTTAATGGAAGAATAGGACCCCTAAAAAACAGGGAAAAGACCCAATCCACACAGTATGGCCATATCCAAAAATATATATCTCCTCTACCTTGAGTCTGTCACCTTTCTTTCTATTATAAGGAATATACTTCAACTCGGGTCCTTTGGAAATATGATCAGTCATTGCTTGTATATAGTTATTTTCATGTGTCTTCTCATACTGAGCTTCTTCAAAACAGGAATTATCATTTGCCTTTCCTATATTTTCCCATAGCTTCATTCAGTGTCTGGCACATAGTAGGAGGTTAATAAATACTTATTGTCCAAAGAGAGTTCTTAAGTCTTAAGTCTTTCAGTTTTCCTTTATGGTATTGTTATTGGATAATTTTTTCCCCTTGGTTCTGAAAGGACATTTGTTTCTTCTCCCCTATTAGAATATTAATTGTTCATCCTATGTTCTTACCATTTGTTCAAATAAATTTTCTGTTCTGGGTTTCTCTGGATTTCTTTATTTTCAAAATTCCTATTTGGCTCTGATATTTTCTTTAGAAGGGCTTAAATATCTTAAGATTCTGTTTTTTTAAAAAGGATAATGCTTAGTAGCATGATAGCTTTATGTGGAAAGTTATTCTTGGTTGCAACCCTATACTTTTCTTTAGGAATATTGTATTTCAAGATCTTTTACTATTTTTTCATTATTTTTAAAAATTAGTTTAATGAGCAAAAATCTACCTTTTCTCTCTCCTTCCCTCATTTCTAGTTGAGAATGAAAGAAAAACAAAATATAAAAATACATATAGTCAAGCAAAACAAATTTCTGTGTTAGATAATTGCTCCCTCTCACTCCCAAATATCTCTCATTCTGAATCCTTTTTTATTAGGTAGTGAATGTTATGTTTCATCATTAGTTCTCTGGAGTCGCAGTTGGTCATTACACTGCTTAGAAATTCTTCCAAGGATTCCTGATTCTTTCAAGTTTGTGTTACTGTCACAGAAATTGTTATCTTGCTTTTGATGACGTCACTGAATAATTTCATACAAATCTAACCAGGTTTCTCAGAAACCATTCCTTTCATCTTATAGCACATATTCTTATTCCATAGTATTCCATAACATTTATATACTTTGGTTTATTCAGCCATTTCCCAATTTATGTAGACCCCCTCAAATTCCTATTCTTTGTCATCTCAAAAAGCACTATAAATATTTTTATGTATTTTTAGTTATAGTGTTTTGCATAGGACTAATCCCTCAATCTGCTCTCCCTTCTAATTTCCCCTTTCTCTTCCATTCATCAAGTGAAATGTATTTCTTGAATTCACTTTTTTCTTTGTTTTCTTTTTTGTTCTATTTACATTTTAAATTCCTCAGTTAGGGCTTTTTGGTCTTTGTGCTGAGTTAGTAGGCAAGATAGCAGATATTTCAGAAGATATCTCTATCTCTGTGTAGAACAAAGTACCTATGCTGATGAAATCAGAAACATTTTTGAAGTTTTAACTTATTTTTGTATATTGTTCTTGTGGTTTAAAGCAGTTTTACTGATCCTGTGAGGTAAGTAGCACAAATAGAAGTAGTATTTTATTATGTATTTAGATACTCTTGAATGATACAGACATTGAAGAAGTCTGTAAAAGAAGGTTGAGATACCAAAGAAGTTAATAAAAAACGCCTTATGAACTCAGTATTTACCTCAAAAAACCTTTTAGTTGAATAATGAAACCCTGAATATACAGTATAGGAATTTTCCAGATGGGTCATTGCCTGGTCCAGAATCCAAAAGATGGGATTATATGGTAAAGCTAGAATGGATGTTGATTTTGAGAACTTTTAGCTTTATCTGATAGATCTTCAGAGCGGTCACTATAGTTATCAATATCAATGAAGCAGTTGCGTTCTTGGGTTCTCCCTTTTTTTTTTTTTTTTTTCTTTTTTTTCTGAAAGTTCACATTTGACTTTGCTTCAGATCCCTTTCCTCTCTTTTCTACTCTGCTACTTCCAAGTCTCTGCTTTCCTCTTGGGTTCCCCTGGGACTTTAGAGTTTGTGAATAGATTGCACTAGAATTCTTCTTGGGCTAGAAAGAAGTGAGTAAAATAACTTGTCAGATCTTTTGCCTTTTAGTATAGCCTCTAGCAAACATTCAAAGTCCTGCTCTTCAAAGATTTGGGGTATGATAGAACTTATATTGCTATTGGGGCCTGAAAATTATTTGACAAGGTGATCTGAGTTGTGGGATTTTGAGTTGAAGAGACCCAAGATTATCTAGTCCAGCTCTCTCAAAATTATTAAAAAAAACTTCTGCAAGATCTTGAAGTTAAATATTGAAGGACACAACATTGGAATGGATGTTCTCTTTTTTTAGTGAAAAAGTGCTCTTTTCCACTATACTTCACTTTGAACAACTGAGTCTAATTTTTTCTCCTAACAGGCCTTATTGATGGGAGTGGGGAAAAAAGGTTTGTGTTTTTGTTTTTTTTTTTCTTTTAATGATAGCTTATTTTGAAATCAGCTTCAATTTCATATATAATTGATCTCTTCCTTTTGAGGCATTTCTATAACAAAGTTTTAAAAAGGAGATACAAAAAAGCAATTCAGCAAAACAAAATCAAATATGGTATCTGACAGTATATGCAGTATTCCATACCATAGTTCTCTACTTTTGCAAAGGAGATTGGAGTGGTGTATACATTTTCTGAACTATTCTCTATCTAATCATTATGATTATATAGCATTTTGTATTTCTTCTCTCCCCTTTTCGCTCCCTCTCTCCCCACTCAATTTCCTCTTCTTCCCTCCCCCCCTCCCTCCCTCCTCCTGCTATTTCTATTTCAAACAGCCAGTAATCATTTATTAAACACTTACTATGTGCCAGATACTATAGAGCAGTGTGGATACAAAAAGGCAAAAGACAGTTCCTGACCTCAAGAAGCAGGGGAGTCCACATGCAAGCAGATAATAGCCAAAGTAAGATAAAAAAAGGAAATAATTAAAAGAGGGAAAGCTCTGGAATTAAGAGGAGTTGGTAAAGACTTCCAGTAGAAAGTGGAATCTTTAGTTGAGACTTAAAGGAAGCAAAGGAGATCAATTATCAGAATTGAGGAGGAAGAGCATTCCAGTCAGAGAAAATGCCCAGAACTAAGAGATGGAGTGTCTTATTCATGGAATAGCCTCAAGGCCAGTGTCATTGAATTAAAGAATTTATGTTGGGGAGCAGGATTTAAGAAATCTGGAAAGGCAAAAGGAGACTAGGTTTTGAAGGACTTTGAATGTCAAATAACTTTTTGTGTTTATTCCTGTAAGAAGTAGTGGAGTAAAGGTAGAGGTAACATGTTTGGGTCAAAATTTTAAGAAAATCACTTTAGTGGCTGAACTGAGGATAGATTAGAATGGGGAGAGACTTGAAAGCAGGTAGACTCACCAGCAGGTTTATGCAGAAATATAGGTATGAAATTATGTGGGCCTGCAACTAGTGTGGTAGCAGTATCAAAGGGGAGAAAAAGGTCATATTCAAGAGGTTTACATTGTGAATATTATTTTCATACTATTTACTTCATTCTCCTCCATTTCATATAAGTCTTATAATTATCTAGATTTTTAAAAATTTGATTATGCTAATCTAGTTATGCTAAATTAGATATAATTTGTTATACTAAAATAATATTCTGGAGTTTTGTACCATTGTTTGTTGAACTACCCTCCCATGAATGGACATCTACCACAAAAAGTGTTGCTATGAGTATTTGGGTATCTATGGGATCTTTCTGTCTTCTGTTTCTTTGAGGACCCATGCTCAGCTGTGGAATCTCTGGGTCAAATGGTAGCTAATTTTGTTAATTTCTTAACCTCATTGCCAATTGCTTTCCAGAATGGTTAAATCAATTCATAGATCTATCAACAATGTCTCAGGTGAATCCACATTTTGATGATACTTTCTTTAGTTTTTTTTTTTTTTTTAAATCACAAATGATGTTGAATTTGTACTTTCTTAATGAAGTTTTATTCTGCAATAACAACATTTTCAAAAAAGAAGTCACTGGAAAAGTGCTGCCAAATTTATTTTGGGTTAAAAGTCTTATGCTTAGAATAACTATCAAAGTATTCAATCTAGAATTCATAGTTCTCTAATTATGTGGCCTTTTAAAAACAAGATGGTAATAAGATTAAAATATTCTCTGCATCCTGACAAACAACAAATATTTGTTAATATTAGTGTTTTAAATACTGTTCCTGGTCAGTAGTAGCATATCAAATTGTCTCCTTGCTATCATTGCAGCTTGCCTCTGACTGATTTACTAGACGACACAGAGCTATTAGAAACAGCTGATGAGGAGGCAGTGGATATGCCTGGAACCCTGGGAATATCTTTGGCTCCTCAGGAAATCAATATGGCTGCTATTGAGCCTGGTCTTAAGGAAGCTAATGTTGAGTCCAATGGTAAGAGAATGTTGTTACTACAAAAAATAGTTGCCATAATTTTTGTATATGTCTTTTCCCCTCTCTTTCTTTGATCTCTTTGGGTTATAGGCCTAGGACTGGCACAAAGAATATACACATTTGAGTGACTTTTTGAGCATAATTCCAAATTGTTTCCAGAGTGGCTAAAACTCATCAGATCTCAAAAGTTGACACAAAAGATAAATGACAAATGTTGAAAGAGTACTGGGAAAACAGGCACATAAATGCTTTATGAGTGGAATTGTGAATTGGTTTAGATGTTTTGGTGTTTTCCAAGAACATTTCCCATATTTGTCAATACTGAAAATTCTTAAAAAAAAATAAATTTTTTTAAAAATCATTAAATATTCTCAAGTTTTTCAAATTGCATCATTAAGTTCTACGTTGGTATGACATGTAGGCTTTCCAGAAAGTAGCATTGAAAGGGAAGAGTCAGTTTCCATACTACATAAAAACTTTTTAAGACAAAAAATTTTGTTAATGCTTTTTAAAAAAGACTCACTTTTCAGTCATTCTCCTTTTCTCTCCATTACCAGAATCCTCTTTTGTAACAAATAAGTACCTCTAAACAAAATAAGTGAACAGCTGTAACTGAGAATGTATGTGTCACCCCTCCATTCCCCCCTCTACATATTGTCTACCACTTTTGCCAGATCACTGATTAGTTGGGTTAAAGATATAAACCATGCAGACAATCTCGAGAATAAACTTTGTCTTTGGTGAAAATACAACTTCTTTATCATCCTGAATGCTTCTTAGATAATCACATTTAATTTGCATGAAGCTGGCCTTTGTTAGGAAGACTGACATCCTTAGTGGCAAGATCCCAACAGAGAAGTAAAGGTCTAGCAAAGGAGTCCTGGGAGATAAAAGTTCTTAGCAGAGAAATCCTGACAGAGAGATAAAGAGGTGTGTGGTCCTGTTAGGGAAATAGGTAAGAGAGATAAAGCAGAATTAACGCTGAAAAGAGAATGCCCTCTCAGTGGGGAGAGTGTCCTCAAAGGCAGCCATGCCAAGGAAGGTCCCTTGGCCTGGCATGATTCCTGCTTTGGCCTCTTTGCAAGGAGTTGAGCCAAGTTGTCCCTTTTTATAATTGAAACTTTGGCTAGAGGCTGGGGGAGAGCAGTTTGAGTTGAAATCAGAAAGAGATTTTCAAGAATTGAAAATTGAATAGAAATTTTTCAATTGAATGAGTAGTCCTAAACTAATCTCCAACTCAATAAAGGGTGTAATCAGTAGTGAGTGTTATCAATGGGGGGATGTGCTGTGCTTCTCCAGGATAACAGAATGAAACTACTTGCCTTGATTCCCTGGGGCAGGTCTTTTTCAGAGGGAAGGGTTCAAGGAAAATATCT
The DNA here is from genome assembly GCF_048593235.1 of Sminthopsis crassicaudata. Classification (NCBI taxonomy): domain Eukaryota; kingdom Metazoa; phylum Chordata; class Mammalia; order Dasyuromorphia; family Dasyuridae; genus Sminthopsis; species Sminthopsis crassicaudata. Next base: position 364,417,881 of record NC_133619.1, on the reverse strand, counting down.
CCTTCAAAGAGTTTCTATATGATGTCCCTCCCTCCCCCAAGTTAAAGAGAGACAGTATAGGGATCCTCCCATCACAACCATCTAAAGCTTCACTACATTCTCCAAAACATTTTGTAAATGAATGATAAGAGGAGAGAAAGGTACGTTTACCAGCTTTGTTCCACAAATAACATTATTATAAATATTTGTTTAATTAATCAATCTCAGCCTGTTATCTTAAAACAATGGTATTGTAGCACCTTCCTCAAAGAATTTTTTGGGGGATCAAGTATATGTTTGCATTTACAAACTTTGAAGCACAATATAGAGGAGGACTATAATAATTCCATGTTCTTGTCCACATATTTCTTTCTCTAATCAATGGTTGGCCCTTTTAAAGATCAAGATAATGGAAAGTTACATTCTAAATGAAAAGAAAATCTATTTACCCATAATAATGAGGTGATTATCTTATCTAATGAAGATATGTGGTAGTTGGAAAGAAACATTTTGAAATTAATCCCTCACACATCTGTGGCAACTTGGCACACTCATGGAGTTATCTTGCCAACTTTTTCTCCCTAGAATTCAAGGATGCCTCTGTGAAGCTCAAACTGCTTGAGATTGAGAACTGTTCTTCGTCATCTCCTAAACCCAATATCAACATTAATGTGAACAAACAGGTATTCAAGCTTCACTTTTGTGAACTTGTGCATTTTCTACAACTTCTTAGACTTCTTTCTCCAGCATATGCTTTACACTTTTCCTCAGCTAGGAAATCTATGTAAACACTGAGCTCATGGATTGCTGCTTCATATTTCTTTCATCATGTTAAAGAAAGAAGTGGAATTTTAGACTGTTTTTGAAGTAGAAGAGAAGAGCTATCTAGTAAACTTGAGGAAAAAATAAAACTGGTATCCAGCAGGACCCAATTTTCCCTTCATCCTCCATCAGAACCCAGTTCAAACCTTCTTGCCATTGACTCCTTTCTTTCTGGCCACACGCTGACATCCTCTCTACTGCTTGGGGGACACAAAAATCTCTCCATTCTGACTCTTGGATCTGCCTCCTTCTTCCCAGGGGTCATAGATGCTTCTATGGGGGAAACATTTCTAGATTCTGCAGTTGGTCTTTTGTACTTAGAACCACTAGTTCTTTTTCTCTACTCTCTCCTACCTGCCTGCTCTGATTAGAGAACCAAGACTGTCTTTTTTTTTTTTTTTTTTTTTTTTTTTTTTTTCTACTTGTGTCTACCATTGTGTATTTTTTTTTTTTTTCCTTAAACATGATCAACAAGATTTCATTATGGTAGTAAAGATATATGTTCTTAAGGAAGCTAATAAGCTACTAGTGATCACTTTATTCATTTTTAGGTATGTACCAACCATTCTAAAATTCTTCTATGGATCAAAGTCAAACTTAGTGATATATAGAACTAAGACTACATGGTGGCTCAAGACAGGCTAGTTCTTCTCTCCTTAGCAGAGCTTCTGGGATCTAATACTACTCCATGCAATTTAATTTTCTGTGGATAACAAACATGTATTCTTTTAGTTTTCTTATCCCATTGAATCCTTGACTGCCTCAGGTGGGGGGGAACACCTGTTGGGAGTGCTTTAATCAATATATTTTAAAGCAAACATTTATACAAGATAGCCTCCATGGCATTCTTTGTTTATATTAAGAGTTTGGAACTCCTGGGAGTCAAGTATTCTAGAAAAAAGGGGTAGCTGCTTAATGTGCCTGATTATCATCTGTGCCTGAACTTTCATAAATCTAATTTTCATGACTGTCTAAAATGAGGTATTCTTTATCTGAGACGTTAACATAAATTTTTAATTTCCAGGAAGAAGTTGTGAAGTTGACAGAGAAATGTCTTAATAATGTCATTGAGAGCCCTGGGTTACCTTCTTTGAGGATTCCTCCAGACATCAAGAGCAACATTTTAAAGGCTCAAGTGGAAGCAGTTCATAAGGTAAGAAGAAATCTTCTTTTTGATTGCTTTGGAGTATAGGAGGCTTTTCCAGCTTGGTTTTATTGTATTATGGATGAAAATAAATGAAATAAAAAAAACTCATCAAAATTGACTGGAGATTGCAATTTATTCGCTACGCTGCCAAACATCCTTCCATTCCTTATTCTGATCTCAGTGTCTTTTTCATGGGTTGGTCATAATCTATATCCTTGGAAGGAATTCCCAACTCATTGAGATTACAGATATGCTGGAGTTTTTTGTTTTTTTTTTTTTTTTTTTTTTTTTTTAATGCCACATCCTTGGAATCTCCCCTTTCCTATCAAGGTGTCCCATTTCCCCAAGTATGGAAAAAAGGTAGCACAACATAAAAATTGCAGCTACACAGCTTAATAAGTGTTTAAATCTTTGTATAAAGTAAGTCCTTAAAAGATAAAGACTGGATTATTTTTTATTTTCTAAACTTTGTCTAGTTCACTCTAATCATATAACTAATAATTCAACCAGACATATTCTTTTTCTTTTTTTACTTTCCTGTTTTTTCTGGTTTTAGTTTTTTCTCCCCTTAGAATAAAGCTTTATGAAAACTATGGTATATTTACATATTAGCAGACTTTTTTCTGTAGCTTTTTTTGTTATTTCATTTAGGTATAGGATTGTTCAACATTAAATACTAATATTTTGGAAATAGTTGACTTTTTAAAAAAACCCAGCAACCAAAAAACAATATTCTCTTGTATACTAATCTAAGGAAAACCACCCCATCTAGATTCTTATGATTTCTTTTTTCTTCTTCTTTTTTTTTTTAAAGGTCACAAGAGAGGATGATACATTGAGTCATAAAAACGCCAATGTTCAAGATAATGTTTTCAGGTATTGTTCTGACTAAAACAGATTATATTAACATCTTTTAAAAAAAAAAAAATTCTTATACATTCTTTGCATCTCAATTCCAGTTCATCATCATATCTTGCCAATTACTGTACTCTAGAATATCTACTTTTTATCCATTTCCAAGGCCACCAACCTACAGATGACTTATTCTCTCTAAGATTCAGTTTCTTCATTTACAAATGGGAGTAACAATATTTTCTCCTTAGTATGTACTTCAGTAGGTTGTAGTAGGCTCAAACAAAGTATTTTCTATGAAACACTACATATGCAGGTGAGGACTTGGGATTTTATCTTGTAAAAAATTCACGGCATGTCACCTCCCTCCATAGATGGTTCTTAGCAGCTGACTATAGTTTTTCGTCTTAGAGAGTTTCTGGGACTACTGAGTGGTTAAATGACTTGCTCATGGCTTCTCATGATCAGAAACAGGACTTGAACCCAGGTCTTTTTAACTTCCCTTTTTGCACTCAACCTTATTGTTTTCTCATATGTGTATTATGTATTTTAATTATGTAATTCCATGCTCTTTTTTTGTTGTTGTTGAGGGAATTGGGGTGAGGTGACTTGCCCAGGGTCACTAAGTGTCTGAGGTCATATTTGAACTCAGGTCCTCCTGACTTCAGGGCTGGTGCTCTATCCACTGCGCCACCTAGCTGCCCCCAAATCTAAATTTTTCATCTTAGTTTTTCAGCATGCCCTTTCCATTTTATCACTGTGTTTCTTATTACTTATTACTTCCCAAAATGAGCTCTCTTTTGCAGCCAGTAAACTTTTTTCTGTCCTCTTTTTATATTTTTATTCCTGCCTCCTTTTTCTTTAACAATGCCTTTTCTCCTTTCTATGATATTGTTGTACCATTTCTTGCCTAATTTGTGAGATCTTCTTATTTAAAATCCTGTTTAAAATTTGTCTCTTCTAGGAATGTTTTTTCTAATTAACTTCTCATGTATTTCCAATCAATTTTATCATGCTACTTAAATAATTTTCAAAACCTTTGCACATTGCAGATGCTTTAAGAAGTAATATCAGGGCAGGCAGGTAGAGCAGTGGATAGAGCACTAGCCCTGAAGTGAGGAGGACCTGAATTCAAATTTGGCCTCAGACATTTAACACTTCACACTTCCTAGCTGTGTGTGATCCTGGGCAAGTCACTTAACCCTAATTGCCTTAGCCAAAAAAAAAAAAAAAAAAGAAGTAATATCAATGGAAATATATTTAGAAGAATTGCAGATGTTTAATCTCTAGTGAATTGCTTTCTGTGGAAGGTGGGAGAGGTAGAAAAATTTGGAACACAAGGTTTTGCAAAGGTGAATGTTGAAAACTACCTTTGAATGCATTTGGAAAAATAAAAAGCTGTTTAAAAAAGAAGTAATAATGACTATCATACTGTAGATTTTTAAGTAGTTTAAAATATCCTCATTCTGTATTTTTCTTTTAAATACGCTATTTTGTTATGTTTGTTGTTATTGTTGTTGTTGTTTGGCTTAGTTTGGTTTTGGGCTTTTTGGTGACAGGCAAGGAGGGGGATATAATTTCTACATGTCCCCACATATCCTTCTTCCTCTTTGGATTTTGGGTTAATGAAATAGCCTTTGGTATTATCTCAAAGTAGAAAAAATCTAGGGTTAAATGGCTGAATGGGAAATTAAAACACTTTCTAGGAGTTAGATCTAAATGGAATCTTCAAGATCAAGTCTGACCTTTTCACTTTTGTAAGTGAGGAATCTTCATCTATAGTACGGAGATGATTTGCCCAAAGTGACCCAGCTAAGATATTAGGATTTAGAGGTAATAGAAACCTTAGAGTTCATCAAAGACAATCCCTTCATCCTACAAATGAGGAAACTGAAGGCCAGAGTGGTGAAGTCACATGTAATAAGTAGTACAAATCTCTGCTTTAAGATCCAACATTCTTTCCTCTTGCTCTCTTACACTAAATCATAGAAGTGGATGTTTAACTTGGGTCTTCTGACCAGCCAAGTAACAAGTTTTTCCTCCTGAATAATTTTTTCTTGTCCCCACTTGGAAGAAGAAAATATATTTTTTGATTAATGAGAAGATACAATACTGTAATCAAAGGAGAAACTGTCAGGTTGTTGTTTTTTTCAGATCAATCAATTCTGATTTCCAATCAGAAAATATATCTACTGTAACCCTTTTACATTCTGTTCTTTTGTCTAATTTCGACCTTTATTTCTAGTACTTTCTTTGGTTAAAGTAGTATAAAACTATTGTATAATAATGTAGCATATTTGACATTTTGTAAATGTTCACATTGTGATTACTTGGTGCCTGTGTGTGTGAGTACATTATGTGTACTACATGTACAAAGAGCTAAATAAAAACATGATTTGAAGGTAAAAGGGATCTTAGAAACCATCTGGTCCTGGAGTACTTAACCTTTTTTGTGTGTGTCATGGACCTCTTCTTAGAATGTTTTTTAAATGCATAAAATAAAAATACTTAGTATTCTGAAGGAAACCAGTTATGGTAAAATACTTTTGTATGTGTATATTCATGTGTATGTATGTGTGAGAAAAATCCCTGAAGAGGACTCTCTTATTTTATATTTTTTGGCAAATAGTATTTTTTTTTCCAATTATATGTAAAGAATAGTTTTCAACTTACACTTTTTATAAGATTTTGAGTTTCAGATTTTTTTCTTTTGGCCCATCACTCCCTTCAGAACAATAGAAGTTATATATGAGAATTCATGTAAGCATGTTAAAATATACATATTGTATATTTAAAAATCAAGTCCATGGGCCATCGGTTATGAACTCTTGATTTAATCCTAGATGAAGAAACTGAGAAAGTGAAAAGTCAAAGAATTTGTCAAGGTTACCCAGATAGTAAATGAAAGAGCCTGGATTTGAAACTAATTCATCAGACTCCAAATTTCATCTTTGTTAATTGAAGGAATTTTGATTTTGATAAAAGTGAAAGCTCTAATGTTAGGTGCTTTCTTTTATCCTTAGTAATTTCTCTTTTGAACTGTGTTGTTCCTTGTTAACCTACTAATTCTAGTCCTTCTTTGACCTAGCTATGTCCTGGAATGTGTGCTCATTATTACAGTAACAGAACCTCCTCTTACTTAGATATGCAGCAACATGCACCTAAAATGTTGTATTAGCTTATGAACTACAGTAGAGTTTATAACATTCCCAAGAATGTGTTAGGATAGTGTTTCAATGCCATTTAATACACTGGTGAGTTATTATCAAAGATTGGTCACAACCTGATTGTGATGCCAAAACATTTAATCTTAGAGAATTAAGATACTTCAAAGTAAATTCTATAGTGTGAAAAGTTTCCTGGCTCTGTGGTAAAGTTGGTTACCCATAGTGTTCTTTTTTGGGGGATGGGTGGGGTGGGTGGGTTTTTTTTTAAATTAAAGCTTTTTATTTTCAAAATACATGGAAAGATAGTTTTCAACATTCACCCTTGCAAAACCTTGTGTTCCAGTTTTTTCCCTTCCCTTCCTCCCATCCTCTCCCCTGGTTCTGCTTATTTCACTTAGCATCAGTTCATATATAAAGGCCTTTCTGTAATCATCCTGTTGATTGTTTCTTATAGAACAATACTGTTCCATAACATTCATATACCATAACTTATTTAGCCATCCTCCAATTGATGAGCATCTGCTCAGTTTCCAGTTTCTTGTCACTACAAAGAGGACTTCCACAGACATTTTTGCACATGTGGGTCCCTTTCCCTTTTTTATGATCTTTTTGGGATATAAGCCTAGTGAAAACACCTCTGGATCAAGGGTATGCATAGTTTGATAGCCCTTTGGGCTGTCTTAGTTCCATATTGCTCTCCAGAATGGTTGATTAATTCACAAATCGACCAACAATTAAGTGTCCCAGTTTTCCCACATCCCCTCCCAACATACATCATTAACTTTTTCTGTCATCTTAGCCAATCTGAAGTATGTAGTAATATCTCACAGTTGTCTTAATTTGCATTTCTCTGATCAATAGTGATTTAGAGCACCTTTTCATATGATTAGGAATAGTTTCAGTTTCTTCATCTGAAAATTGTCTGTTCATATCTTTTGACCATGTATCATTTGGAGAATGGCTTGAATTCTTATAAATTTGAGTCAGTTCTTTAGTATTGGTCTTCTTGATCCCTTCAGTAAGAAACTGAGTAGGAAAGAGTTCAAATATTTACATTCCTAAAACCTGCAAATATGTAGGAATGTGAATACTGTTAAGACTTGTGAGCTGTTCGTCCTTTCATAAGAATAGAAGCTCTCTATTCCAGGAGTTAATGGTGATAATAAAAATGATATGTTGATGCCACAAAAAATATGTGTTAATAATAGAACTGGGTATATAATAATAGAACTCTCTAATAGTGCACAATTCTTTTTCTTTGATTTTGATGGTTGTCATTATTTGGAGTTTGACCTTGTTTCTAAACTATTTTTAAAAATTTGTTTCCCAGAAGGCATGATTTATTTTTATTGGGAAGAATCTGAATTTGTCTATGAATTATATTTTCACAGAAGTAGTAGAATCATTAGTCTCATATCACCCCAGGTTTACTTTTTCATGTACAAAGAATTTTTTACATTTAAAAAAAATTTTTTTGAGTCCTAAATTCTCTCTCCTTTTCCTGATGTTCCCTGAAGTTGTAAGTAATCTGATATAAATTATACAGATGCAATCATGTAAAATATATTTTCATATGGATTAATCATTTTGTATAAAGGAAGAAAGTATTGTCTTAGCATTTGTATGTTTTAGTCAGCATTCAAATTACATTGGCTCTTTCTCTGAAGACAGATAACATTTTTCATTATGAGTCCTTTGGGATTATCTTAGATCATTGTATTGGGATAGCTATGTTATCCAAAACTGATCATCATATAGTATTGTTATTGCTTGGTATAATGTTCTCTTGACTTTGCTCACTTCACTCTTCTTAGTTCATGTCTTTTCAGGTTTTTCTGAGAGCATTCTGATCGTCACTCCTTAGGGCATAGTGGTATTCCATTACAAGCATACAACAATACACAAACAATTTATTTAGCCATTCCCAGGTTTCCTTTTGAAAAGTCACTAGAAACTTTCAAATCTCCTATTTTGACTTTGTAGAAATTAGTGCTTTATTTCATGGAAATTAGAAGCAAAGCCGAAGTGAGTTCAGGGAGGTGACTTTGAAGATTGTAAAGAAAATCAAATATGAAGCCTGATAGAGAAAGTGTTGGGAAATGCAGATGGGTCAGCATATATGTTTATAATACTTCAGGTGTGAGTTTCAGCTTAAGCTGCCAGTACCTAGTAGAAGCTTTCAGGACAAGGTTATAATTGTCATTAAAGCACCTTGTTTCAGTCATTGATCATCCTGGTGACTTCTCATTAGTATTATTCATTGCTCTGAGATCACCACTAGAATTAATCTTCATGGAATTAGTAGTTTGCAGGCTTTTCTAGAATACAATTAACTAGAGTAGAACCCAGTGGACACTTCCAGCTGTAGTAATAGTGGGGAGAGGGTTGCTTTTTTACAAACTGATTCCATTTATTTAATCACCCTTCTACTGCACCATGACTTCATGAATAAAGCATTTGAGACACTTCTCTTGATTTCATGGGACCTTTGTGGTACTAAAAACATTTCTCTTTTTCTTCTACAGCACTGTTTTAAAAGAAGATAATAAAGTTCTCATTCCAGGAAACACAACCATTCTCACACATCCAACTACTGTGGAAGATAATTCTGTCCTAAAGGTAAGAGAATAATGTATCAAGATCATCTGAAGCCTATTATTTGACAGATGTGCAAATTGAGGCTCAGAAAGATTACTTCTTAGAACTTTCAGACCAGTATGTCAAGATATTTTAACTTGGTATTTGAGGATCTATTTCTTTTTAAAGGACAGCAACATAGTTGTAGGGTCTGAAATTCCTGAATCAAAGGAGCTCTGAGCTTTCCTCTACCTTTACCCCCAACCAAAGATCAAGCTAATTGTATCAAACAAAGAGGCAGGGAACTCCATTATAATTTTATGAATGGTTTCATAATCATAATGGGTTACTTACATAGGGGCTGTCTAGGGGCAGCTGCAAGAGACTTCATTAGATTTCAGATCCCCACCATGTAGTCTGGGGACAATAGCCAGAGTATTTAGTGGATCCCTGAAAAAAAAAAAGGAAGAAGAATTGCAAAATGTCATTACATATGTCATGAATTTGCATTATGCCCAGCAAGCAATTTTAATTTTGGGCCTGGGCCCCAGGGCTTGGGCAACACACGTATTTTTATTATATCTTGCTATGTATTGCACCTGGTTACTATCCCTTCTTATGGTTTTCACCCCAATAGGGACTTCACAAGTCCGTGTATTGGTCAATTTGAATAAGTTTCCAGATGCACACATAGTTTTTTGCTAAGTATTGTGTCATTGCAATAGTTTTCTCCCCCCACTTTGGTATAGGTGAAAGCCATATGGCTTTCACCTCATTAGTATGGCTTTCACTAATCAGGATCCTATACTAATACAATAGGTACAAGTGCTGGCCCTAGAGTTAAGAAGACTCCTCTTGAATTCAAATCTAGCTTCCTTGACTAGCTGTATAACTGGGAAAGCCATATTTCTTTTAATCACTGTGTGCTGCTTTGTAATCAAATTCTGGGAGAGATTAAAAAAAAAGTCTAGATAAGAAGCATGATAGCTTCCCTACTATTATATGGATATGGACTATGGATTATAGTCTAGTAGGAAATGAAATACCTAATTATGCTCCAGTATTTTGCTGGATCTTTGATTTCTTTGATGTGAGTACTTGCTCATATGATTCAGATTCCAGCAAATCCTTGCCCTCTATTCTGTGTATCTCTCCTGAGTCTTCTAGTATTCGTACTTGAGCAATCTGACCCATTGGTTGTTTCTCACTCTTGCTCAGTGACTGTATTTTTTCTTTTACATCATTCATGATATCTTTAAGGCCACTTCTTGGTTAAATTTGCCACTGTTTGTGCCTATCAGATTTCTAAATAATTCATAATTTTGATCATATTGTGTTGTTTTGTGTTTTAGTTACATAGCATGACTGGTTGAATATTAACGTTCAAGGAGAAGCTTGTGCCCATCAAAAAGCAATGTATAATGTCCCAAAAACACTCTAACACACTCTGTCCTATTCAATTCTGGTTCCAGGTCATTGTAAATGTGCAACATGTGTTCAAGATATATGTACCACTGACCCAGCATTATACCAGGGTTCAGCAAAGTATGCTTGAGGGCCAGTATATAGCCTTCTGCCTGTTTTTGTATGGCTTGAGCTAAAAATATTTTTACAATAATGTTACATGTTTGTAGTAATGTTAAACAAGCAGAGAAGGCCAGATTTGGTGTTTTGGTCATAGTTTGCTGACATATAGATAGAAATATGTGTGTGTGTGTGTGTGTGTGTGTGTGTGTGTGTGTGTGTGTGTGTCTATATATATATAATAGCATATCATACTCTAGATCTTAGAAATTCTTCAACATGCTTTCCCCCCCCCATGTACATAGTAAGGCAAACTCTTTTAAGATTATTGCTTTCTCTTAAGGTGTTTCTCAGTGTTTAAAAGTTATTGCAGTCAATATGTCATCCATAAATAAAAACATTAGTGGACTTTACCATGTGTAGCAAGTACCTTTTCCATTTGGATTCTGTGCTGGATACAATGGAAAATGCTTTTGTCAACCATAGTTTCCTTGTTTTTGTATTTTGCTTAATATTAATAATCAGTCTTCTAATTATTATCTAATTTAATAATAATCAGTCTCTGTTTTAACTTTTAAGTCCTGTTCTGTGATCTTGATGTGAGGGAAATACTTTGCTGGCATTCTTTCCCTGAATCAAATGCTGTTTTATAAACAACAAATAATAATTCTATAGGATTTTATATTCTCTGCCTCTTTCAGCCAATTGTGTAACTATAAAAATATCTGCTATAGAATATCCTTTATATCCCTATCTGTTTCTTTTTCATGCTTTCTTTAAAGACTCCTTAAGGAATATGTGTGGAAATGATTTTCTTCAAGGTTTTATGGAGTCAGTTACAAATATTGTTCTGATCTCAGAATTCTAGAACTATAGAGTTGGAAGGAATCACAGAGACCATCTTGTGCAACCTGTGTCTTAAATCCTGTCTATAATCTGCTAAACAAGTAGTTTTCCAGCTTTGACTTAAAAACCCCGAGAGAGGGCATCTCTTTATGATTTTATAAATCAGCTTATATTCTAAATTGATAATGCCTTTGCCTAGCACTTTAACTCTTTACTTGGCAAGGATTGTAGATCATAGATTTAGAGTTTGAAAGGGATTTTTAGAATTATTTAGGAAATATGTTAAAGTAGGCTATAAAGGTAGGTGGCATCAGATTGCCAGGCAGGGTGGGAGGGAGAAAGAGGAAAGAATGCCAGAATAAGGAGTTTGAACTCTAGGAAATTTGGAACCACTGAAGATTTTTCAAGAGTGCCAAAAAACAGTGCCTGACATAAAATAGGTGCTTAATACATAATTGTTGATTAATTCTTCCATGTAATGCAATTTATTTTTATCTTTTGTTTTCCATTATAAGAATTCCAATAGTGATATAATTCCATTCTTCTAGTAGTCTTTTGACTTATTGGACAATTACTGGACTTATTGGACTTATATTGAGCAAAGTTCAATACAGTACTAACAGTTAAATTGTCATATATTGTATCTCAAATTTCTAATTTTTGAGTGTTCTTCACCCTCCTTTTCTGCTTTTATCTTCATAGAATAGTAATAAATGATCTGTGTGTGATTTCAAGCAGTATAGAATCCAGAGCCTGAATGTCAGTGTGCTATAATCAACTGAATTATACATATGTTACAACCATTTTGCAGTTTCTATATTTATCTTTTTTTCTTCTACATTTCCACCAAAATTACATAAACAAATTAGAAACAGAAGTGGACTCTGAATTATCCAAGTCATTGTACAGTCAATGCTTTAATTTTTAAAATGTGGTTGATAGTAAGTGATTTGTTGCAATAGTTTCTGGGTTTATATGCAAAAATTGAGCAAATACAGAAAAGCTTGGTGAACATAACCTTCTATGAGGAGACTTTTTTTTTTCCCAAATAGGAAATAAAATGAAAGAGTCAAGTTAAGATTTTTCTTGAACAGAGAAGTTGGAAAATTTCACAGACTCTTCATGGCAAGTCCTCTACTCCCAAAAGTTAGTTTATTTATAGATTCATAGATTTCTGTGTCTTCTCTTGATCACAATTTTAATTCTCTAGTTCTCAGTATAGTGTTATCTCCTCCATGGGTTTCTAAAGAAAGAGGGATCATAAGGATACATGGAATAAACACTAGTATGATTTTATAACCAATAAGCTTTTGAACCAATAGTTTAGAATTGTAGAATTTATATTGTAATTTTGATCCAGTAGCTTTTAGGAATCTTTTTTGTCCTATTACCTTCCATCCTGAATCATGTGCCTTGATGTCCAAGGGGTAAAACACCAAGCATAGTATTCGACATCACAAAAGCTGGTTTGAGAAGATAATGAAAATTATGTCATCTTATCTAAGTTCTTGTGTGAACTACATTCTCCCTACTCCCCAAGTGTAACAAAAGTTAAAAAAAACCCAGCATAATTTAAGAGCATTCCTATTTCCTTAATAGAAATAACCCAAATCAGCCTGGATCAGAATAACAAATTGAGGGGGAAATTGAGAAGTAAATTTGTTTGTAATAATGATTTTGTCTTCCATAGAGTGCTACTGATGAATTGGATGCCCTGCTCTCATCCTTAACAGAGAATCTGATTGATTTAGCTGCTGTACCTCCGGTAAACTATGGTTCAAGAATTTTTGTTTGCTAAAAATGGGGTGGGGGCATCTGTTTAATGAACAATTCTAGCTTTCTTCTTGATAGTTATTTCCCAGAAAAAAGATCTGGTCAAACGTGCTAATCAATCAAATTTTTTGAGTTCTTACTATTATGTCCAAATATCTCTGTAAGAGTGCTATAGACAATTCAGAAAATTTTAATATATGAACCCTGTCTCTTGTAGCTTATGCTCTAGATGAGAAAGTAAGGCATACAGAAAACTTCATACAACTATAGGTGATGGATGAGGCAGAGTTTTACTGACTCATAAAAGAATGGAAAGAGTGCTATACTTGAAGTTCAAGTTTGACTGTCACTTATTAGTCATATGACTATGAATAAATTACTTAACTTAGAAACTTAGTTTCCTTAATGTAGTCATGGAACAAAACATATAAATGTTATCATCAATAGTAAATACTATGGAAAAATAGATTTAATGTCGACAGATCAAAGTAAAAATGCCTCTGAGATATTCATATGGCCATTAGATCAAGCCAAATCACATTTAGAAAGGTATGTCAAATCATGACTGAACAGAAATTTTTTGACAGCCCTAACAAAAAGAAAAGCCTTTTTTTGAAGACCTTCAGAGAAAAAGATACTCACTACATTCCATGAAAATCCATTCCATTTTGGACAGCTCCATTTCTTAGGAAATTTCCTAATTGAAAACAATGTCAATTTGATGTTAACTAGAAAATTCTCAACATATAGTCTTAAGTTATCTTGTACATTACTAATCTCATCTTCCAAAAGTGATGACATGGTATCTAAAGTGGAACATTTGATACAGAATTTAAACATCAATTTGTATATAAAATTTGTCATTTTTAATTTAATTGATATGAATCAGTATAGATCCAGTAGAGGTAAAACAAATATCAGGCCAATATAATACATATTTATTGATTACCTATTATTTGTAGCACACTTATACTAGCTACTAGAAAGTATGAGACATGGCTTTTCTTAATGGAGCTTGCAGTCTTGCAAAGGGAGTAATTAAAAAAAAAAAGAATGTCAGAGTGCCACTATTCAGTGTGATTCAGAAGAAAAATGTTTCTAAGGATTTGAAAGAATTGAATAAATAGTGTTGGGAGAGCCAGACAAGGAGAACGATTGGTACGTGTTGCAAAAATGAACAATTTTGAAAGTCTTTAAAGATGCTAATTAATATAATGATTAAACAACATTTCAGAGGCCCTCTGTCTCCTGACAGAGAAGGAATGGACTAAGTAATCAGAATAATATAACTAAACATTGGACAGCTGGGTAGTACAGTGGATAAAGTGCTGGGCCTGAAGTCAGGAAGACTCATCTTTGTGAGTTCTTATCTAACCTCAGATACTTAGTTATAGGCTGTGTGATCCTGGGCAAGTCACTTAACCATATTTGCTTCAGTTTCTCATCTGTAAAATGGGCTGGAGAAAGACATGTCAGACCATTGTAGTATCTTTGCTAAGAACATTCCAAATGGGATTACAAAGAGTTGCACATGACTGAAATGATTAAACAACACATATTCAGAACATATTTTTGAACATAGCCTATATAAGGGTTTGTTTTGCTTTACTATATTTGTTGTAAGAATATAGAGTTATGTAGGAATTGTGAGAGAAGAAAAAAATGCTTTATGATTGAGAAAAAGATTTTTAATGAAAAAAAAAGCAATATTGGGAAATCAAGGCCATTTCAGTTGAAAGGAATGCTTAAGAAAAGGCACAGTGTTGAAAGATTGAAAGAACTTTCAGTAATACATTCTGATTGGAGCACAGAATGAAAGGAAGAACTGAAGAATAAGGCCAGATGGAGAGATTGAGTCCAGAATATGCAGTCTTGAAAACTGGGATAAAGAGTTCATACTTTATTCAGTAAACAGTGGGAATCCCTTTAATGGTTTTTGGGTGCATGTGGAGTTGGACAGATGACATGATCAAAGCTGTAAATAATTTAATATGAAGGATTACAGTGGGTAGGAGAAGTATGCTATTAGAAGTCTACTGCAGTAGTCCAGGTGAGAGCTAAAGAAAACCTCAGCCATGGTGATCATTGTGATAATAAAGAAGAGAGCCTCATTTTAGAAAAGACATTGCCCTGGGTAGGGCTGAGGGATCTGGTTATTATATGTAAGGATCAGTTGGAGAAACTGAGTATGTTCAGTGGGGCCAAGAAAAGATGTGGTGGAGAGTAGGAGGGTCATGAGAACAGTCCTCATCTTGAATTGGATTCAATTTTTTCCACTTGTTCCTAAAAGGAAAAAGTAAGATGCAATGGATAGATATTTCAGAGAGACAAATGTGGGCTCTGTGTAAGGGAACAACCTTTATATCTTATGTCTTCTCCAGTACCATAATTAGCGAATATAGTATATACAGTAGATGAAATCAGAGGAAGGAGAGCTACTGTGTCTGATAATTAGAAGACATTTAATGGACAAGGTAGGATTTGAGCTAGTCAGATTTATAGAAAGAGGGAGGAAAGAACTTGAAGGAGAAAAATGACATGATTTGCAAAGTTATGGAAAGAAAAATCCATTTGCTAGTAGCAAGTAGAATTGTTTGACTGGAATTTGTAGTCTTTGTTGGGAATAGTAGAATCTCTTTAAATAAAATGTGTCTTGAATTAGAGAACTAAAGCAAGAGCAGCTCAAGTATTTAATGTTTTCTAATACTAGACCAAAAGTGAGATACCAGATGACAAAATGGACATCATTTTTAGAAATAGATTGAAATGATATTAAAGAAAAATGGTATCCTCCAATTCAAATGCAGAAAGGTTTGAAACTTATTGTTTTCCTTAACCATGATTGATTATTAGAAAATTGTCCATATAAACAGGTGCTTTCTTTCTCTTCCCTGCTCTCTGTTGTATGTATTTGTCAGAAGTCCTTCTGGTTTCTACCAAGGAGACTATAATTAGTTATAATAAGCTAAAATTATAGAATAAAAAATCTAATTCTGCACACCAGGAAAACTCCCTTGTTGATAGATTATCTTCTCCTTAGGTTAAATAGAAAGTTTTTGCTACTTTTTAATGACTAGGAACTGCTTCACTTCTGGCAATATCTATGCAGGGTGTGTGTTAATTGTCATTAGAAGAGATCTTGGACTTTATTTGCTCCTTGAAACATTCCCTTAAAAACTTGATTATTAACTTTAAAGATTTTTTTCTTATTATATTCATCATTTAATAGCAGGGAAAGATTTCAGTGCCTTAGTTTAAAAAAATGTTTTCCTTCTATTCTTTTAGGTATCTTCCTTATCTTCAGTTGCCCCTCGGTGGATTGTGCCAGTGAGTTGTTAATAGTTAATACTTGTGATATGGGTGCTAGATAAGCTTTTAGGATTGCCTGAATTTTAAGAATTGTGATCAAAATTTCATAATGACTTAAGAATAACCTGGGTTATTATTATTATTGTTATTATTATTATTATTATTATTATTTTATATTTCTGTGTACCTTAAATACTCAGAGATGCTGGAAGGAATCCTGAAAAACCTCTGAGTTGGCAAATGAAAAAGCAAAATTCAAGGTAGTTAAGGGATCTTGCACTTTAGCTAAAATTATACTCAAAATATTTTTCGTGTTTTCACCTCATTAACATCCCCTTCTACTCTTTCCTCAAGGATAACTAGTTGTGATTGACAACAGTGTAAGGTAATACTTGGTGGCTGTGGCTATTTTGATGCCAACGTTTTGGTTTGTTGTGTCTTCCTACAGCAAACCAGGACTCTTTCCAATGGAGTTTTAGGGAATGAAGTAGCTCTGGAAAAGAAAGAGCAGTGTGGTGATCCAGAAGTGCTCTCATTGATCGCCCAGCCAGGGCCGTTTCTCGTTGATGCTGTGACCACGTGAGATCTTTTTCTATTGTTCTTCATAGATGATTTGTTCAGAACAGTAGGGAGTATAATTGAGTCCAACAGAATGTATTTCTTCTTTTATTTTTTAGCTTCTTACTTCTGACTTGATGAAGATATATCTTGAACTTGACTATGATGTCTTGACTTGAATGCATTTGTAGCTTTTATATAGTTATTGAAACTGCTAGAATGGAATAAAAAATGTTACTAAGGTACTTAGTGTGTGTCAAGCACAGTGCTAAGTCTGTCTTCCTGTTGCCTGTTGGCAGCTTGGGATATGGAAGAAATTGCTGAGGAGCAGACAGGAAGGAGTGAGTCATTTGTTCCCAGTTGTGGATTGGTGGTCAGGGATGTATGTGAAGGGGAATATAGTTCCTACGAGCATAAGTAAAAGAAAGATAATATGTTTGGTTAAAGAGAGTACCAAGGAGAAGACTCTAATGTTGCTAAATCTTGATTGTTGGTACTCTCCGAAGCTTATTTATTATAGCTAGGAACTATATCTAAAAAGCTTTCTGTATTTTAGGCCTTTGTTCTTTAGCTTTTATTGGGACATTAACCAATCCTATTTTGACAAATCTCAAATGGATGGCCTCCATTTTTCCACTTATGACTCCATATGCCTCTTCTCCCCCAGATCTATGCTTCTGGCATAGAGAATTTTGGTCAGCACAAGAAAGTACTTAGTCAATTCTTTCAGAGAAAAAAAAAGAAAACCTTAGAAATTAAAATATTGAGAGAAAGCAGTAATATTTTGATTTTGTTTTTAATTAATAGACTTTTATCAAAGCACAGGTGAATACTGGCCTTTCCCTAATATTTTGTGTGTTTTCATATGCATCTTTGAAAAATTCTGCTGAAAAACTCATCAAGGAGACTTATATGGTAACTGAGGCTCCTAGAGAACTTTCTCTACCTTTTCTAGATGTACTGCTTGGAAGAATTGTGATTGGACAGTAATTAACTGAGATCTTGGCTAGAAAGTCAAGCAAATATAGTCACATAGTGTTGTCTAGCAGCTTTAGTAATCCAGATTTTCAAATAGAAGTTACCCCAAAATGATTTTTGATTAGCCATAAGAAAGAAATAATGATGTACTAACACTGTACTCATCAGTTATTAAAGCGGTCCTGGGAGATTTTTAATCTTTATGCAAATAACTAGCTTGGTAATTTGATTTCCAGGCCCACACTAGATTAGCAACAGCAAAGTAGTGAGAACAGGGCTGCTATTAGAAACAGGAGCCAGAGACGACAAAAATATACTTTAAAAATATAAGAAACATTTTGGAATCTACTGTGGTCACCTTGGGGACATTATTGGATGTTTACATTGATGACCCTAAGTCATAAGAAGTTTACATTATATTTTGTGTTAAGAAAGCAGAGGTGTGTGTATAATGTATTCAAGAAAACATTTTTGCTGAATTTGGTTCACATTAATTTTTTGACTTAAGTGCTCTCTGAAAATTGTATTTAATGTTGCAAATACTACCACCAGTACATACACAAATGTGTAAACAAAGCATTACTATGAGATGAGTCACAAAAAACCCTTTTCCTGAAGAGAAAGAAGGGCCGCAGTCACTGCTTCTCTACTGAGCCATAGCCCATCCTCATGGCTCCTTGTCTTATCTTTTCAGCTCTGTCCCAGCCTTGGCGGAAGAAGCCTTGAAGAAACAACGCAAATGTTTGCTCACAACAGAGCTGTGAGCTTGTGCTCGCCCTGCTCCCTCCCGTGGCCAGGACGTTCGGCCCTGCCCAGAAGCTCGTCCTGGAACTGCGCATTGGCTGTAAAACGTGTTGTACGGTCTTCTTGGGGACCCAGGGAGCTCAGCTTTCCTCATAGGTCACCGAGGAACCCCCAAACTCCATTCTGACTCAGCTTCACCAGAAAGCAAGTTATCATCACCGTCTCTGCTAATGAGGCCCATCCCGCAGATATGGCCACTCAAACAGGGACTTTTGTTCGTTCTCTTTGTAACTTCTGAAGCTTTCTCTGGGGAAATACTCTTGATGGTACCCCAAGTATGGGACTGCTGGCCTTCTGGCTGGAGGAAAAAAATGAAGACACGTGTGCTCTCTAGTGGTCGTGATGAGTAACTGATTTCACAAAGCTGAACTGAGCTTTGGTATTGTGCAAACCTTCTGAGTCTTACTGCTTTCTCCTGCGCGCCCCCCACCCCCCCATCTTTATAAGCTTCATCCCTTTTTAATCTTATGTTTTTCAGCACCATTGAACTTTTCTGGGAAATATCTGGAAAAGAGCAATTGGGTCAGGAATTTGGGGGCATCAATGGGGACTGTACATTTTAGGTAGACAGGACAGAAGAATACCTATTATATAATTTTGAAGGTCCTAGAAAACTATAGAAAGTCACAAATCACTTCACTGACTTATTTTTCTACCAGCCTGATCCAATATTCTAGTTTATGTTTGGGAGGATAGAGACTTGCAAATACCTATAGAACAATTACTAATCCACTTAGCCCTCTCCTCACAAGTATTACATAAATTTGAACATAAAGGACAATAAGCAATATTTACTTTTTGATTAGCATATATTGTTGTCATCTGTGGCTGGGTAAGTTAGTTTGTATCAGGAAAACTGGCACAGACATTTCTTATACGTGTTAATATTGTTTTACACAGGAACATATTCATCTTACAAATAGTTTACACAAGAGAAAAGAGATCTGTAAATACTTTCAGCTTATAAAAATATTTCCCCTCATTCCAATCTAATGCATCCACCACTTGGATCATGTCACCTGTTCGGCTTCATTCAGTCTAAGGCGATAGAGGGAATTGTTTGGGTGTATAGTATTGGAGGGTGAATCAATGCTGCTTGTTTTTATTGTTAGTCATGTTGTTACAATAGTATTATCCAGATATGGGGTAGAACTGCAAAAGGGGATCACAGATTCTACTCTAAAAGTACCTAGACCCTAGGACAAGAGTAGAGACCAAATTAATTTACTGGTTATTTAACCCATCATTGCTGCTTTGGGGGATCTGATGGTAAGCTCTTGCTCTCAAACTCAGGGAAATAAGGAGAAGTATGGTTGCTTCTCAGAGAAGATGATTAGAACCCACACCTATCAGTGCACCTTTTTGGGTCTAAGTCTATTTTAAAATAAAATCAGAGTTTGTCCACTTAGAGAAGAATAACAACATATAGGCTAGAAACTAGAAATTTGAGGTCTACTTTGGATTAAAGGCCTTTCTTTTATACCTAGTTGAATATTAATGGTTGCTCAAAAAATAATGCAAGCATCTCCTATATTCTAAGCCCTATCTAGACAAAACTACCAATCTAGGAATGAACTGACATTTCAGTAAGAAATTTGTCAGTGTTTTTCTAAGATTCCCAGACACTCCCAGTTGTTTGTACAAAGCAATCAAAAGAAGAAAACCTACTTCAGGCAGGCATGTGAACCAAAAACCTAAATCAGATAGTGGCTGTACATGCCTAACTGTGTGGAGTCAGGAGGGCTCATTCACTTTAAAATGAAGGCTCTCTGGGGCCTTCTCAGAGCAATCGCAGCAAGGCTGAGCAAGGGGGTGGGGAGAAAGGAGTATGAAAGAACTGGAAACAATCTTGGTGAAATAGTTGCCAGCTTCTTGAATTTTGTAATTGTTGTTGTTATTTGAACCTATAACTCTAGAAAGTTTTCTTTTCAGCTGCTTTATTAAAATATTCTGCACAAGGATATATCTTTTGGGCTAGCCTTGATTTATACTATTTAACCTAAAAGAGCATTAAATGCTTTGGTTTAAAGTGCCCTCTTCTACCACCAGCATGTATATAAATAAACAAATAGTAGCTCTGACAAAATTGTTTAGGATTCCAGTCTTGAACTGCATAAGATATTGCCTTTATTTAGGAGAAATCTGGCACTTCCCACCAACCACTTCTCTTTACCAGCTGTTTTGTAAGTGACAGTATAAGTATTGTAAGTGGCTTTGGTAAAGGAACCACTTTGGCTTAAGGATAAATTTAAAAAGTCTTCGTTTATTTAGAGGGTTTCCAAAAAATAGGTGCTGTACTCTGGAATCTGGAATTTAGCCTGAGGAATATTTAATTGGACAAATTACTGGCAATTTGGGTATAGACCACAGTGCTTTTAAAATAACTGAAATGTGTTAAACAGCCTACATTTTACATCCATAGACTCATAGAACATTACAGCTGGAAGGTTCCTTAGAGTTCATCTTGTTCATTCTTTATAAATTAGGAAACTAAAGCCTGAGATCTGATTTGACTTGCTGTATGTCACGTAGCAGATTTATTAACACAACCCACATTTGTTCTTACTAAAATAGTTTATTGTATATAATCCATTAAAATACAGGAGCAGAATAGCTGGGGGGAAATAGCTAATCCTTATATTTTCATTTTCACTTAGTCAAGATAGAGGCTTTCTTAGAATTCATTTGAATTCCAAACTATCAAAAGATTTGATGATAGTTTTTTGTTGTTTTTTTTTAAGATTTCACATCTCATGTGAAGTTCCTTAATTAGCATCCCCTAGGAAATAATAAACCTGACAGGTGAATTTATAATGCCTTACA
The DNA here is from genome assembly GCF_048593235.1 of Sminthopsis crassicaudata. Lineage (NCBI taxonomy): Eukaryota > Metazoa > Chordata > Mammalia > Dasyuromorphia > Dasyuridae > Sminthopsis > Sminthopsis crassicaudata. The sequence continues at coordinate 364,396,722 of NC_133619.1, read as the reverse complement.
TATAATAGATACTTAATATTTTGGAAAATAATTGGGTGGGCAGTGAAATTTCAACTGCTATTACCAGTATTTTTGGCATTATTGTTCTTGTTAGTGTGTGTACACTTTGAATACCAACTCATTGTGCTTCTAGCTTTTTTTCCCTCGAGGCAATTGGGGTTAAGTGACTTGCCAAGGGTCACACAGCTAGAAAGTGTTAAGTATCTGAGGCTGGACTTGAACTTGGGTCCTCCTGACTTCAGGGCTCTATCCACTGTGCCACCCTTTGCTTCTAGCTCTTGATCGTATGAGTTCAGTGGTTGAAGGCCTATGATAATAGAAGAGCCTAGTAATGAGAAAAGTCATTGCCTTTTAGACATGATAAACGAGGACTGTGTATTGTAAGTGGACCCAAAGAAAGGGATAATTATGTAATTTTGAAGGTTCTATCTAGAATTTAAGATTATAATAAAAAGTGGCATTAGATAAAGGAGTAAAAGAATATTTACAAGTGAAGACAGACTAATAACATTTTAAAACACTTAGGGGCAGGTAGGTGGTGCAGTGGATGGGGTACCAGCCCTGAAGTCAGGAGGACCTGAGTTCAAATCTAGTCTCAGACCCAAGTACTAATTTCTGGTCAAGTGACTAGATTCCACTTAAATAATCTTATCATCATGTCCAAGTATCAGTCTAAAATAATTGATTAATATTTCTGTAACAGACTGAGGTTTCCATATAGTTATCTAAGATCTCTAAAAAGAGGAATTGAAGAAGTAAAGTTTTTAATGAATTTGAGTCAGAAGGAATGAGAGCATGTTTTCTTATTCAGAGGAGCTAGGACAGTAATTTGATTGTGGTAGTTTAGGAAGGTGTTTGCATTATTGAATTGGAAGGCCACTTGGATGTGATTTACAGCAGAGATAAAAGGCTGACATTGGTAAAAATGGCAGGCAAGTTTTGCCAGCCATGTCATTCTCCACAGATTCCAGCTGGCAGATTTGGCTTTTGCTTTTTGCATTAGGTACAAAGATAATAAAATGTAGGCATTTTGATTCATTTTCAAGAGTCTAAAATGTGTAATAGCCGGTATAATTGAGGAAATTTACCTCTTTACCTCAGATGATTATTTCAGATTTTTCCTGAGGAATCATTTCCAAAAGAATGTCTAGCATTTCACTTATATCGCCCAGAAGCTGTTACTTGCCCAAGGTCACACAGGGAAGAAGTAACATAGCAAACCTATGTCCTTTGACTCTAATTCAAGGGCTCATTCTGTCATAGTATACTGATACCATACTTCTCTACTCCAACATATGATTGAATAGGAATCCCTTTTTTAAATAGTTTCATCAAGTACTCTGAGCAGAAACTAGCTTCTGTTCAAAGACCTTCAATAAGAGAAATTCAACTACTTCCCAAGGAATCCCATTCCATTTTGGATTACTGTGGTTACTCTTTTTGTGGAACTGGAATCTACCTATCTGGATTACTCCTTTTATTTTTCTATTTGAAAATCTTTTATCTTTTTGCTGGGGACAGCTAGACAGTGGAATGAATAGAGCTCCAGGCCTGGATCCTGGAAGACTCAAGTCCAAGTCTAACTAGCTCTGTGACCTTGGGCAAGTTACTTAACCCTGTTTGCCTCAATTTCCTCATCTGTAAAATGAGCTGGAGATGGAAATGATAAAACACTTCAGTATCTGTGCTAAGAAAACCCCAGATGGGGTCATGAAGAGTTAGTCATGACTGAAATGATTGAACAAGAAATATCTACTTGACTCCCCTAAATTTTCCATACTCCAAGAGTTTCCATACTCCAAGAGAAACCATAGTTTCTCCAGTTAATCCTTGTATATCATAATCTCTTGTCTTCACTATCCTCCTGAATATGCTTTATTTTGTCATGTTTCAAGTTCTAAAATATGTCATTTGGAAGTTAATACATTTTTCCATATATGTCACAGTGACATTTATTTCTATTTAAAGTCACACCATTGCATCTAACCTCTCCTTTTTTTTTTCAGTTTTATTTTCAGTTTGATTCTTTTCTACCTTTCTCCCCATCCCCCCATCCATCGAGAAAGCAAGAAAAATAAAACCCATTACAAATATATAATCATATATAACATTCCTATGTCCAAAAAGAAAAAGAGGGGAAAAAAATTAGTATTAAAGTCTGCATGTTGAATCCATTACCTAGCTCTATCTGAAGTCGGATAGAATATTTTATTATGAGTTCTTTGGATTTGCTGTTGTCATTGTGTTTCTAAGAGTTCCTAAGGCTTTCACAGTTGATTCTCTTTATATTACCATACTAATATTGTTCTGGCTCTTCTCATTTTGCATCAGTTCATATAAGTCATCCCAGGTTTTTTTTGAAACCATTCCCTTTATCATTTCTCATATATACATATGTAATATTAACATATTCATCTACCATAACTTGTTTTTAATGGGCATCTCCTCAGATTGCAATTTTTTTTTTACCATAAAAACAGCTGATATAAATACTTTTGTACATATAGGTCCTTTTCCTTTTTCTTTGATCTCTTTGTGATATAGATCTAGTATTGCTGTTGCTGAGTCAGAATATGCACAGTTTTTAAAGCTCTTGGAATTCTCCAAAATGATTGGACAGAAAGATGTTTCTCCAACAGCATATTAGTGTCTCTGCTTTTTCACATTATTTTCAGATTTTGTCATTTTCCTTTCTGGCTGACTTAGTCAGTACAATTCTTAAAAATCTGAGCGTTTTTAAAAAAGTAGCTTTACATACTATTAAATCATACAGAGTTTGTAATCTGCTGAAGCCTGAAAATATTTTTTGTATGAACCCTTCAGTAGCATCTTCATCTTTCTGTACTTTGCCCAATTGAGTGTTCTGAGACCTCTACATTTTAGTGTTTTGTTGATATTCTTTTCTTTTCTTTCTTTCTTTCTTTTTTTTTTTTTTTTTTATATCATTGTTACCAATGCCTCCATCCCCAGTAGGCAGTTCATTTACTTTGCTTTATTTGAGACAGGGAAGAATTATATGGGGTAAGGGATTATAATGGTTTTGGCAAAAACAAACAAACAAAGTTAATGAAACACTTATGTATAGAAGAAAGTTCAGAGATAGTCTCTTTAAATTCAGCCTCAGACAATTACCAGATTTATGACCCTGGACAGTTCAATTAACTTCTGTCTGCCTTTGTTTCCTTTATTTTAAAATGGAGATAATAATAGTATCTACATGGCTGTGAGGATCAAATAAGATAATATTTGAAAAGCAGTACAGGAAACATTAAATAAATGTTTCTATTGCAATCCAACTTCTTTTAAGTTTTAGAAACCTTCTCTTTTATAATTCATCCTAGAGTTTTGCTAACAATCAAAATCAAGTTTACAATCCAATTTAAAGTTTAAAGACTCTCTCTCCTTTTATGGTAGATGAGATATTTGTTCATATCCTTGCCTGCCCTCTTACCCATTCACAATTTTGCAAAGATCACTGAGAATATTTCAGCATTCACAAGTGCCAGTTTTTAACTGCCCAAAAGCATATCTTTGTGATGTGATTCCTTTGGGGTTTCTTTCCTGAACTCATTGAGAAGTTAAGTGCTCTCTTAACTGTATCATGACTTATCCTGGGTATTCCATGTGCTGTTAAGCATTTTGTCCTTTGCTACCAAAAGATTATTCTCCTTTATTGTTGAATTGGCTTCAATCTTCTTTTTACTCCCACCATAGATTTAAAAAAAAAACCCTTAAAAAAAAAAAAAACAACTTGGCATTGTTTGTTAACCTTTGGTCATTCTAAACATCATACAGTTTTTTTATCTATGCTTTTTTAGAACCTTGACACTCTTGTAACCATTTTGTATCTGCCCTACTGCTGCCTTGACTTTTTAAAAAATGACCTTGACATAGACATTTCCATATATAAAGAAAATGAAAAGATTATATATAAAATTGTGAATCTATTACAAGCTTTAAAAAAAAACACATTAATTTTAATATGTTTGTACTAATGCTGTCCTGCTTGTCAATGTATCCTGAAATTCCTTCTGTTCTAATCTATATATTTTAATGTGTCATTTGATGTTCTTTCTTTTTTGTAACACTATTACTACTCTCTGTCCCAATTACCACCTTCTACTCCCTCTAGTAAGGAAGGCATTTAAGTTCATCTTTGTTGCAATGGGGAAGAATTATATGGAAAAGGAATAGTTATGGCAAAGAGGGAAAATTAATGAAACATGTAGCTACAGAAAAAATGAAAGTTCAGAAGCAGACAGTGAAACAATTTGTTTTATAATTACCATGTTAATTTATTATATAATTTTAAAAATTTTAAGCTGTACATAATTTATAAATCTCAGTTTTAGATGTTATTCTCTTTTTTTGTTCTTTGTATATGAAAATTATTACATTGGTGGCTGTAGAAGTACACAGTTTAAAAAAAAAAATGTTTCCACCCCTTCTCTGTATAACAAGTAATTATAGTCAAGCAAAGCAAATTCACTGCCCTTTGGCAGTTTGGCCAAACTTATGGATCTTTTCTCAGAATGTCTTTAAATGCATAGGATTGATTACAAGGGAAACTAATTATATTGAAATATAGTTAACAAGATATTTTTTAAAAGTTCTTGGATTTTCTTCTTCCTCCCCACATTAAAAACATTTGCCTTGGATCTTGGGAAAGAGGTCAGAAAAGTACTGGGAGGTCCTGAGGCAAACAATTCTACAGATGAAATCTGCCTAAATAGGATGAGAAATGTTCATGAATGAAATTCTAACTATGCAGATAATTCTGATGAGGAAGGAGGAGCTTTCTAAAAGTGCCAATATGGAGGCATAAGAAATTCATGTACCAACTTAAGATTATTAAAGACATGTAAAATTCTTTTTCAACTATATTAATAGAATGGAATATTATGGTGCTTTAGGCAATGCCAAAGAATAGATTCTGAGAAAATTATCAAATGATGCTCATACAAAGTGAAGCAAACAAAACCAGGAGAACAATTTATGTGATTAAAAAAAAATGTCTAAAGAAATACAGCTTTTAAATTCTTTAGATTTCTTATATAGTGATCAATCTTGACTCTAGGAAACTAATAAGAAAATACATTTCCCATCTTCTAGCACAGGTGCATAATGAGACATATGTTTTCTAACATGCTGATGTGTGAATTTAGTTTGCTTGACTATACTTATTTGTTATACACAGGAGTGGAAACATTTTTTTTTAAAACTATATACTTGTACAGCCACTAATGTGATAATTTCCATATACAGAGAACAAAAAAAGAATAACATCTAAAATAGAGATTATCAATTATGTACAGCTTAAATTTAAAAAATATGTATAATGAAGCTTTTATCCAGGGGCCTGATTATTTTGTATGGATGACCAATTTGCTTTTCTTTTTTTCTATTGTTATCTCCCTTGTTGATTCTTTTACAGTTTGTATATATATATATATATATATATCACCAAGTATATCACTTTACTGTGGACCCTTGCTTGTTCCACTAAGTTGGTGTTTCCTCTTTCTATTTAATAGCTAGAGGAAGGGGAGAAGGTTGAAATTAGTGCTTAAAAATAAGATTTGTAGGTTTCTGTTTCTAAGATATTGCTTTCTGCAAGTACTCTTCTTTTAGGATTGCATCTCTATTCTTCCTTTTCTTTTGGTATAACCTAATTATTGTGTGAATAACCAAGTAGAAAAAGTCTAAAGCTGTTCCTTGTACTCAGAGCTCTGATCCCAGGTATTTCTCAAGTTCCCATTTTCTTGTCACCCCTGAGATCTTGTTGTGAAGAAACATTTAATTGGCTTCCACTTGGATAGATAGAAAAATCTAATGTGTACAAGAAAAACCTACAGAAACAAAATTATTAAGGAAACCATTTCTTTTTAGGAAGAAGTGGGGAGTTGTTCTTGAAGTTGGCAATGTAATATAATGCAAAGAGCACAATACTACTCAAATTATGGCCCAGAAGACTCGAATTATGATCAGAACTCTGCCACTAGCTAGCAGGGTGATTTTAGGCTATTAATGCACTTAACCATATTGGGTCTCAGTTTCCTTGTCTGTAAAATAAAGGAGTATGATTGAACAGTGTTCAAGATCCCTTCAAGCTTTAAAATTCTTTGACTTCCATTGATCTCATTGTCCTATTCAGCCTTCCCTAGATCTTTTGAGATGCTGGGAATCCAGATGCCAGCAAATGAAAGGATACACAGTTAATATAATAACTTTCCTCTTCTCTCTGTCCTTCTTTGGAATTTGAAACAATGGTTCTTGCATGATTAGAAGTGTATCAGCAACTCTGATTCTTCTTTCTCTACAAAAGCCTGACTTGTTGCCTGCTGTCAAGCTTTGTATAAGTGGTAGAATGCTGAATTTGCCATATAGACACATAGCAGAATTGAATTTTATCCCCAACTTCCCCAGTAGTGGAAGCCTCAAGAAAAGAGAACATAGTTTACAAGTTCCTAATCCATATAATTTGTCATTTTCCTTCTGTCAGAATGACTTTGTTGTAGCCAGGTTTTCACAAAGGGACTGACTCCTTGTCCTTTTTATCTTCAACTTGGCATTTTAGACTGTTATCAGAATTTAACGATTTTATGTTTACTTTTTATATATGTAAAGCTTGGTGATAGTTCTCAAAGTGTAATTTATTGTTTTTTTAAATCTCAAGTGCACCCTTCACTTTGTATTACCACAGTTTGAATTTTTTCTTGATCTGTACTAGAGACACTGAGGTGTATTTATACACTGGAACAAGAAGTATAATTTGTGACTGCACTCCAATAAATATTTTATGAAATGTTTACACTAGGATTTTCTAACATTGTGCTAACTGATTAAATGAAACTTCTTCAAAATTCATTTTCAATCCATTTCAGGATGGATTGTCATTTCTGATGAGCCAATATAAGGGTGAAATGAAGTGTTTCCTGGAAGCCATGGGTATTTTCTTGACCTAAACCTCATTCCTTATTCTTTGTATCCCAGAGGAAACAGATTGCTACTCCCCATTGATTCAGTGACCCATCTCAGTGCCCTTCCAGTAGCAGGGAATGACTACCTTAACTATCTCTTAATTATCTTCTACAACTTCACCCAAGCGTCTGACTACTATGCTCATTTTATTTCTCTCCTGCTTCATGAGGAACACAAGAAGTAGTGAGCCTCTAAATTGTTTCATATAGAAATCCCTGGGGAGGTGGAAAGGGTTAACATTAATTTCTTTAGAAAGCTGTTGGAAATATTAGTAAATCTTGAAGCTGTTTGGAAAGGCTATATTAGGACTACTGTTGATTCTATAGTGGTATAAATTTGTACTAAGGGGGATTCTAAGCAAAATAAATGGAAGGCCTCTACCACAACATACAAATCCCATGTTCTGTTTTGTTTCTTGCCAATGTTGGATTCTAGGCATTGGGCTTTGAAGGGGAAGGTGGTAAAGAGAAGGGAGAAGTCTGGGATCATAATTATTGTATTAGAGAGTGATTATTAAGATTTGGATATCTAGAGAAAAGTTACTTCTCTAAAAAGAATTTCCAAGTTTGGGCATCACGAGAAATTGGGGAAATTCTAAGTCTAGAAGCCTGTGCATTGCAATTCATTGGCCTTGTGAAAGTCATTCAGAAAGACCTCAACCCTAGTTCTGTGATAAGTTTCTCCTAGAAAAAGATGTGTTTTGCTCTGTTCTACCCCTGACTCAATCCTTTAGGTGAAAACTGCTGCATGGAACCTTAGGTCATTTCTACTTGGAAACTCCCAATTTAAATGCTGTTTCATGTCTTCATTTCAAAACTGAAACTTGTCTCAAGCAAAATTACAATCAAAATTTGATGTCAGGCAGCCAGGTGGGGCAATGGATAGAGTACCAGCCCTGAAGTCAGGAGGACCTGAGTTCAAATCTGACCTCAGACACTTAACACTTTCTGGCTGTGTGACCCTGGGCAAGTCACTTAACCCCAGTTGCCTCAGGGGAAAAAATTGGTGTCAATTTAAGTATATTTACCTTGTGATCTTGGAAAAGTCATCTAACCTCACTTTGTTTTTTCTTAGTCAGCAAAGTAAGGAAATTAAGGTTTTCAGAAAAAAAACTAGGCCAGTTCCAATGGTCTTGTGATGGAGAGAGCCATCTGCACCCAGAGAGAGGACCATAGGGATTGAGTATGGATCGTAGATAGCATAATATTTTCATTTTATTTTGTTGTTTGCTTGCATTTTGTTTTCTTTCTCACTTTTTTTCTTTTTGATCTGATTTTTCTTATGCAGCATGATCATTGTGGAAATATGTATAGAAGAATTGCACATGTTTACCATATATTGGATTATTCTCTAGGAGAGAGGGTGGGGGAAGGGAGAGAAAAAAATTTGTAACACAAGGTTTTGCAAGGGTGAATGTTGAAAATTATCCATGCATGTTTTGAAAGATAAAAGTTCTTTATTTAAAAAAGAAAAGAAGAAAGGATACCTAGGCTCTAGTGTAACTTTTGCTCCATTCTAAGGACATTTGAAAATTTACTTCATTGCCGTGGGTTTCAGTAATCTTCTGATTACTGAGGGAATGAGAATAGATGATCTCTAAGGTCCCTTCCAGCCCTATTCTTTTGTGTTTTTTTCTGAATTTAACTGTCTGAAACTGCAGTGCAGGAAGAGAAGGCGTTGCAAGTCTCTGCCTGGCACAGGGGAAAGCCTGCTGGACCTGGAATCATTTCTTCTCTGGGACAGACTATCTTTGTGACCTTTGGGCTTCAGTTCTACTGTGACTAGATGGCTTTGAAGTCTCTTCTAGTTCTAAATCTGTGATCCTAATTAGTGAAGGGCCCCTCCTGATAAGTCATTTCCTGTCCCTGTAGGGTGGCAGCGTTGGGGAGCATCTTAGCTGCAACAGCTCATCAAAATGATTTATCTTTTACAAAGGTAGGACCTATGTAATCCGTTTAATTTTCTCATGGAAATCTGCACAGGGCTGAGGTGACACATTGGAACCGCAAGGTGGCACCATTGCACTTCAGGCCAAGAAATGACCAATTTTGTGGTGAAATGGACATGTTTCCGAGCAGTCTCAAGAGAGAGAGAACTAAATTGGGCCATCAGAATAAAGGGTCCCCAGAAAGTGTTCATTCCCCTTTAAACAGAGGACTATTTAGGGGGAGAATGGCAAGATCAGTCCTGATATTATCTCATCACAGCAAAATTAAACAGCTCCCAGGACTCTTGGTTGTAACTCTATGCCAAGGAGTATTTTCCTGACCTAATTTTCAACAAAATGGTTTCAAAGGAATTGAGACACAGAAACTTTTAAGGTTTTCTTTAAAAAAAAAACAAAAAAACAAAAAACTTTTTTTTTTTTTTTGGTCCATATTCATTTCAGATCAATTTCTCTTTTGACATTCAGTTTTGGCCCAACATCAGGATTTGTTGTTGAATTTGACCTGAGCAAATGTTGCTGCTTTTTCTTTTCTGTTCTAATCCTGTCCTCTTCTTAATCCATGTAGTTAATCTCTGGTTTGTTTTTGGAGTTGGTTTTTTTTTAAACCTGCTAACCACAAGACTGAATCATTTTCATCTTGCTTCAGGTTTAAATTTGTTGGAAGTCATGCAACTTATTGTCTAAGTGGCCTCGTGAGTCAAATTATTAGTGCATTGTTGTTTGATCCCATTATCAATGGAGTCAAAGCTGGTTAGCTTCTCATGTTTCCCCCTCTACCTCACAGGCAGACCCAAGGCTCTGTTGACAGACATAATAGTGCTCTCTGTGCCTCCCTTTAACGGTTCCTAAGTGTGAGGAGTAAGGAGAAAAATGAGCCTTTTTCTTTTTTTACACGTTTCAGACTATACACACCTAATTCAGTCTCTTTTTAAGTAGTTACATCCAGAGGCACATAGGCAAAAAGCATGGATTTAATTGCTTATTAAGTGCCTAATACTACTTTTAGCCCATGGAATACAAATATAAGCAAAAAAAAAAAAATTCTTCCTCAAGGAGCTTACATTTTAGTGAAAGAAAACACTAGTGTTTCAAATGTTTCTGAAATTCCTTGGGACTTGATTTTATAGCTATTCAATTTTCCTCAATTTTCACCTAAAAGTGTGTTTCTCAGCGTGGTCATCCACCATATTCACCAGGTTTCACTCTTGAAAGCCTTTGGGCTAGGCAAAAATAAGACCTGTTATTATTTCTAAGTTTGCCACCTCAGAGAATATTCCAAAGAAGGTTTTGGGGTTTCTGAAGGCCATTCGGAAAGAGAGTTGTTCCTAAAGCAGAGGGAGTAGTCTGGTGGCTTCCCAAGGTAACTAACTGGTTGGAAGGTTCACATTCTTTTTAATGTATGTTCTTATATGATGGTTTAAAGTTACACTCCTTTTATATGCTAGTTTGAAATATTTTTGTTATTCTTAAGAATGTGTGGGATAGTAGTGACCACAAAAACAAAGAGTAAGAAGCAAAAAAAAAAAAAGAGGTTTATTACAATCTCATGAGAAAGAGCATCTTCCATCTGACAAGGTTTTTGTCAATAAAGAAGTGCCGCATAAAAACTGCAACACACAAGATTAAATACCCTGAACACAGAAGCCCAAGCCCATTGTTTGGGGGAGTCCGGGCTTATATTCTTTTTTTTTTTTTAATAGCTTTTTATTTACCAGATATATGCATGGATAATTTTACAGCACTGACAATTGCCAAACCCTTTGTTCCAATTTTTCCCTTCTTTTCCCCCATCCCCTCTCCCAGATGGCAGGTTGACCAATACATGTTACATATGTTAAAGTATAAGTTAAATACAATATATAAGTTAAATACAATATATGTGTACATGTCCATACAGTTATTTTGCTGCACAAGAAGAATCGGACTTTGAAATAGTGTACAATTAGCCTGTGAAGGAAATCAGAAATGCAGGCGGACAAAATTAGAGGGATTGGGAATTCTATGTAGTGGTTCATAGTTGTCTCCTAGAGCTCTTTCGCTGGGTGTAGCTGCTTCAGTTCATTAATGCTCTATTGGAACTGATTTGGTTCATCTCATTGTTGATGATGGCCTCATCCATCAGAATTGATCATCATACAGTATTGTTATTGAAGTATATAATGATCTCCTGGTCCTGCTCATTTCACTCAGCATCAGTTCATGTAAGTCTCTCCAGGCCTTTGTGAAGTCATCCAGGCTTATATTCTAATAGTGAAATCTAAACCAGAAACAAAAGAATACAAGTCAATAATAATAAACTGTTAATTTAAATTTCCCTAGAGAACTGCTATACAAGCAGATATCCTCAGATAAGAGAATTATCAGATAAGGCAAAATAATCTTTAAAAGAAGTATTAAATGCTAATTAAGAAGTTGTGGGAAACAAGAGAGGACAAACACCTGCAACTATTTTTATTTTTTATTTTTTTTAAGCTAAAGCTCTATTTGTTATATATAGTTTAAGGCTATATTCCCATGAGAGTGTCATTTAATTAATTCCACCCAAGAAGATGTTACATATCCAGGCCTGATCTGGCCTACTGAATGATGATGATCCTTCTGTACCTGTGTCACATCCAGTTTTGTATAGGTTGAAAGTTGAATCTCCCACTCCTCCAAGAATTGATACTGGGACTAGTCAATCTGTGGTGTTTGTAGTTCCCAAGGGATTTTGTCTTGTTCAATTTGGCAATCCCCCCTGTGCACATCATAATAACTGACATTTATGTAGTACATTAAAATTTATGAAGCACATTAATCTATATTATTATTTGATTCTCATAACCTTTTAAGATAAGCTGTTTCCTCTCCATTTTATAGATGAGGAAACTGAGGTTAGCCAGTTAAGTGACCGACCCAGTATTCAAACTGGTCTTCCTACTCCAAGTCCAACACTTTTACCATTATATCACAACTACAATATTTAATAAAGGCATATTGACTTAATTTGCTGAATAGTTGCTAAGTAATATTGTCTCCACTATTCCCAGCTACACATACCTTGTTTTTTTTCCTTTCTCTTCCATCTGGAGTCAGAAAAACTTGAACTTGAATCTTATATAGTTTGCCTATTTGTTATCCCATTTAACTTTGAGAAAGTGACCTCACCTCTCAGTTATAGTGTTTTCATATGGAAAATGAATGTTGAGCTAGATATTTCTTAAAATCCCTTCCAGTTCTCCATATGTCTCTTGCCTCTCAGTCACCACCTTGGACATTGCATAGCCCTAGTGGGAACACTTGCAACTAAGCAGTTTGCTGGGCCCCATCATAGAAGAGTGTCCTTCAGAAGGTCAGGTAACAATCTGGCTTGATTTGGGAGTAACAGTGAAATGTGGGGGGGATACAATAAGAGACAGGGACCTCATACAATCTAAGTGCCAAACCCAGCCAAAAAGGTTATTTTCAAGAATCAGAAGGTAGGGGCTCCAGCCCCAAATTTATCAACAGCTAATTGTGGGTAAGTCTTTAGGAATAATTTCTTCTCTTTCTATATCTGCAAAAAAGAGGAAATTAAATTAAATACCTATAAAGTTCCTTTTATCTCTTAATACTTTGAATTATGAGAGAGTAGAATAAGGTAGAGTCTCTTCAAGAAAGCTTTAATAGAATTATGCAGAGCATTCTATACTCAGATTTCCCATATTCAATATTGTAAGAGATGAAAAGAACTGTGGTGGTCCAAGAAGCTAGGCAAGGGTGGAGTTGGGTGGGTGGGATGGGCTATTTGGTAAAGCAGGAGCGCTGAACAATGTCATACGAATGACACCTCCATCTTCTCTTTTATCCCTCGATAGAGCTGCCTTTCTCTCTAGAATCCCAGGTTCTTTACTTCTCTTTACCATTTATGTGCTAGGAATTGTGCTAAATACCTGGGATACAAAGAATGGCAAAAAAAAAGTCTTTGTTCTCAAGCTGCTCACAATCTAACGAAGAAGACACAATGTAAAAAACTATGTACTACTGACCTTAAACATAGGGCTAGTAGGAAATAATCCACAGAAGGAAAGCACTAGAATTAATAGGCATTGTGTTGTGTCCTGCTTTCCAGAGCCCCCATGCTGGGGGTGAAAAAACTTACTGTCTTAGCGGAGGAGGAGTGATGAGACGGGACTCCCAAGGATGGTTAAAATATGGAGTCCCTTTATTCCCTGTTCTTTCACCCTTTTGTGCCCTCATACCCTTATGTAACCAAAGCAACACTGCACATGCCCTAACTATATATTGCCATGGGGGACCACATAAACAACTCTTGCTATTGTACGTAAATTTGCCACCGGGTGTCACTCTGCTTTAATCACCACACAGGTTGTCACTGCCCCCTGTCTTCTCAGGAAGGTGGAGAGCCCTTAGGGGAGATGGGGAGCTGCACCAGACATTGTCAGCAGGTTCCCTCTGGGCTGAAGGGTACCTTACCCAGAGTTCTCCCACTGTCTGTGGCCCAGTGGAAAAGGCTTAATGTAAGAAGTGGGGCCTTAGCTGGGACTTGAAGGATGCCAGGGGGCAGAAGTGAGGAAAGAAACCATTCCATGTAGGAGGGACAGCTAGTTATCATGCCCACTCTAAAAGATGGAGTGTCTTGTTTGAAGAATAAAAAGGACACTGGTCCTAGACATGATTTCAAATTTAGCCTCAGACACTTAACACTTCCTTAGCTGTGTGACTCTGGGTCATTTAATCCTAATTACCTCAGAAAAAAAAAAAAAAAAAAAAAAAAGTCCCACAGGCTTCTTTCTGGAAGCAGATAGCTCTCCCCACTAAATCTATGATTTTAAATAAAAAAGTAAAGTCCTGGATGGGAGAAGGCAGGGAGGGAAGCCTGTGTGAGTGGGCAGGTAATAAGAATGGCTAAAAAATTGGTATGAAAAAATTAGATGGCTTAGCCAGAGTCCAGGGATGGAAAGATGGTATCCCTTGCAGAGGTCACTTGTGGAGGATCACTTTCCTCTCTGATCCTCTCTTTTTAAAACAAAAGATTCCAGCACAATGAGTTGCCCCCAAGAGGTGATTAAAAAAAAAATCAATGAACAGGGGTTGGTGTACCAATAAACAACTGCCAAATGCTGGGTGAGCCATAGAGACTGAGAACTGGTTGGGCAGGATATTCTGGGGATAAGAAGGTTCTTGGGAGAAACCTCAAATCAGGTTATTCTGTTTTCAGACTCAGTGACATCAGTTTCCGATTTATGAGATTCACTTGATTTTTGTCTTAGCCTGAGTGGTTGATCCTGGCCTCATTTTGGATTATCAAAGGGTTCTACTTAAGGCTAATTCAATTTCAAATGGTCCCTTTCCATTGTAATATTTCATTTTAGAAACTGCCTTTCACCCAGCCCAAGACCATCACTGGAAGAGAGGCTTGATTTAAAAAAAAAAAAAAAAAAAAGAATCCTGTGTATTTCTTCATCCATGACACAGAACCAAGGTTTTTGTCACCTCATCTCTTTTTTCATGTATACAAACATTTATTAGATGCCTACTATGGAGCAAAAGAAGGGTGCGCTGGATACCTTGGAGGCAGGAAACCCCGTCTTGGACACATACTACCTGGGGGACCACAGGCAAGTCACTTAACTTCTCAATGCCCAGGCAACTCTCTATAACTTAAAGGTTCAGATAAATTGTTGATCTGAATTAGTAGAAGGAATTTTTGCACCAGAAATTCCCTGCAGGGATGGAATTGCACATCAAAAGAAAGTGACACACTATAGAGGTTATCAAGTCAAGGATAAAGATGAATTGCCTCTGTTCTCAAAGAACTTACATTGAATTCCTAAAACTTATTGAATAACTTTTCAGGTTTTTCTAGAACAAAAAAGATATTTGAGTTCATAGGACTCATAACTGTTTCCAAAGCTCTGCATGTGATCAAGATAGTCTCAGGCTCTTAAAACACTGAAAGAGAATTTAAAGCTTTTTAGAAATTGCCTTCTTCAGGGTCTAATAAATTCTAGGAAAAAAAAAGTTACATTTTCTCAGAATTAAAGAAACACAAAACAACAACAGCAACAAAACCCCAGCTAGCCTCAAAGCAACTTCTCTCCTGGGAATCAAAATTACAAGATCTTCATGGTTTGATCCTGAAATCACTTGATTGACTTCTTCAGTTATCCTGGTCATATTCTCTCCCCAGTGGTGGACAGAGGAGTTCATTCTGTACTCCTGTGCCTTAGTGATGAGATTGTGTCACATTGACTCTGCTCCCACATTTTTAAAACCTCAGGTTACTGGGCTTCTGCTTGTGCCAGAGCCAAGTCTTTAAGCCATGGGCTCTCTCACTGGACAGAACTAAGCACAACTACCAGTTGGCCCAAGACAAAGAAAAGACTATCTCCCTGGGCTTATCCTGTGGCTATAAAGCAATGGGAGGTTCAGCAACATTTGTCCTCTAAGACCAGTAATGTTGCCATGAGCTTCCTAAGCATTACACAAGCCCTCTGGGTAGAACAACCTTGTATTTCAACACTAAATTCCCTAAGCAAGTTTGAATTTTAATCTGGAACACTGCTGAGTTACAAGGATATCAATTCATCAGCAAGTGTTTCTTGAGTACCTTATGCCCAGCTCTGGCCTCTAACTGTAGAGAACAGAAAACACTCTGGTTGGAAGGACACAAGAAATAATTAAAGAAGAGAATAATATCTAAAACTGAAAGATAAATGGCATAGTAGCAATTGCTAGTGCTGCTCTTGGCAGGTCACAATGTCCTCAGCTTCCTTGCTCCCCATTGTTAATTTTTGACACGCCACCCTGCCTCCAGCACCTTTGGGGTGGAAGATGGCAATCACTATGGTACCCAAAGGAGAATGTATGGTTGAAGTACATAGGTAAAAGATTATATACAAGTGCATGAGTATAAATAATATGGTTGATTGTAACGTGCTCTCCTGGCAGTCACAATTACTAGTCTGTCCTAGACCCACCAGAGTACCTTTGACCACTGTCCTTTGCAGTGTGAACTCTACCCGGCTCGCCTCCTCTGAGGCCTTCAAAGGTCTCTGGCCACGACCTCTTGAATCTATAGCTTAATAACCGGTAGCGCACTCAAGAACAACCATGTGTAATCTTAAAAGCCTTTATTATACCTACTCACATAATGCCCTGACTGATGCCCTGACTTGTTGGTTCCCGAGTGAACACCTGGTCAGAAGACCCACGTGTTCACTACCAAAACCCTTACCTCTTTTGGCTATCCATCTTGGCTTGGCCACCCAGGCTAGGAAGCCAGGGTGAAGAGCACCAGGTTAAAGAGGGCGGTTGCTGCCTGCAGTGGGCTTACATAGGGCCTGTGAGGTCACACACACAGCCAATCAGCGAGAGAGTCACCCATTACGAAGCTATCTCAAAATGGACAGGATCCCACCTACAAGGCAGTCCTAATATCCACAGAAATTACTTCCGGGCCTCAATGATGCGCTGTGGTGCTGCCCATTTAAAGGGCCCTTACAGTTGATGTTGAAGGCATAGATAAAGCTTTGGGAGAAAAAAGAAGAATTTTAGCTGGTCTGGTACATCTGAGAAAATCTGGAGTATGAGAGTGTACCATAGCAAAAGCATGTCATGGACTGAAAACCCCCTGGGAAGCTGAGAGGAACAGTGTTCTCCAATGTTCCTTGTCTTCAGTTCATATTAACAGGAATCCCCCATTCCATCTGGAATTTGCCAACTCAGAAATCCTTATGCTCCAATATACCTATCCTCTCACTGATGTGGACCCTTCCTCCCACAAGGCAGAAACCAGCTACATCCTCTCATCTTGCCTACTTTTTGTTCATAGTGCTGCAACCTGCTGTGATGGAGACCATTTCCCCTGACAGACTACTAGGCTTCCAGTCTCAGACACTTACCAGCTGTATGACGCAGCAGGGTCTCAGTTTTCTCAAGTATAAAATGGGAATGACAATTAAAAACTCCTCCCTCCCAGATTTGTAAAGCACTTAAAAGGATGTCTGGTACATAGTAAGTGCTTAATAAATGCTTGTTAACATCTGTCTTCCATGGATATCAGTGCAGCATTTAAACTGACATTCTTTTGCCCTTCACTCTTTCCACATAACCAGCCTATCTCCTTTCCAATCGCACGTTGCTTAGAGAATATATTTTACCACTTCTTACATGCAAGTCATCTGTGGTTATATTCTGCGGCCTACTTAAACAGACTAGAGATGTCTCTGTTTCCTTTCAGGCTACATACAACCTTGAGTGTTCACAGATTGTGCTGTTGAATAATCCACAAACATGCAGTATGACTGTGTGAATACTGAGGCTAAAAAGTTGGGATAATTATGATTTATTAGAGAAGCATAGATATATCTGTCTCGTTTTGGCCTGTTTTGTTGGCTTTGGCTCTTGGGATGATTTTTCTTCAAATTTACCTCCCTTCCTCTCCCTACCCCAACTTGGTCCCCCTATTTCACCCAGGGGCCCTTTATTGTCCCAATATAAATGCTGATTTGTATGAAAGCTTGAATCCGCTCTATTCTTCTGTCCTGAGTCAACCTGGCTCCTTTTAAGGCAATCTGATGCCCTTTTGCTCCTGGGGCTCACTATATTAGTGCTGGATTCTCAATCAAACTGCCTTACCACAGTTCAGAGGCTGTGGACTCAAGTCACTGTCAGCATCAGCCTTAGTCAGTAATAGAGCATCTCCCTGGCTAGCTTTTCTTGGTGTCCCTTTTGGTTGTTTTATGAGGCAATAGTGTTCATGACCTTCCATAATCCATTTCATTACACCCTGGAAATGAGTTTATATTCTAAATCAGGACTGCACTTGCTTTTGTTATCTATGATTGGCAAAGAAATCAAAGGTTTGCCAACTGAAGTGGTTCCCGGGTCTTTTTGTGGTGACTGCTTTACCTTGGTTAACCTTCTATTGGAAACAGTGATAATTCATATTAATGTCATTCCTTCTAGCACCAGTAAGTTATTTAACTAGGCTAAGTTGAACTATTTTAATTAATTGTACATTTTGTCTTCTGTTCATCTTTATCCTTCTAATTTGGTGTTGATTTTATCCCATGCTCTAATAAGTCTGACACCACACACTCTCACACACACACACACACACACACACACACACACACACACACACACACTGATTTGGAAAAGATTTCCACAAGAGTAGCCACTTGTTTCCTGTCTGTTAAGATAGAATCTATTTAATTTTTGTGATGTTGTTTACTGTTTGCCACATCCACATTTTTCCACTTCTCATCATGAATAAAACATTTATGGGAATCATAATTCATAATGCTTGAGACTTCTGAATACTCAAGACACTTTTGGTCAATTTTGTTTCTTAATCCTAAACCTTATTTTCCACCATTTTTATTTTACTATTATCTCTTATGTCCACTTATATTCTGAAGTTACCAAGTATTCAGTTTTATGTTGCCTTAGTTTAGTAGATTTTGTCGACTTTGTAGGATTTTTCTACCTTTTAGTCTTCTGCAATAGATGTTGCTAAATTACCTGTAATGGTGGTCTTTTTGCTTGTGCTCATCATAAACCTTACAAAATAAGATAGTCATATCCCATGAAATGATTTTTTGTTGACTAATGAAGCTAATTTTGACCATTCCTTTACTTGCCTCTCCAAAGAGAACCTGTGAATAATCCTTCAATTTAGTCACAACTTCTATGTCATTTGTTTTTATTAATAGTGACAATATCAATATTGAGATGGGTCTCCAAAGCATGTTGATTTATTTACTGATCATTGGAAAAGAATCTAATATTTGGAATTTAGACAATTTCATTGTATTTATAGGTAGTCTGAAAACTGGGGTTCCCAGCGCCTTTTCCTTCTTTTTTTTTTTTTTTTTTCATCATTTCTGCAGAAGCAGAAGGGATCATACAGAACTGTAGGCCATTTTTTTTTGGGGGGGGGTTACAAAATAGAATCATTTTATTTCGATAGTGTTGGGATAAACATACATAAATGTACCCACAAAGCGTATGGGAAAGAGATCTCTTACATAATATGAAATTAAAATAATTTGCAAATGATAATTTCCATCTTTTCTTGAATGGGCTTCAAAGCTGTCTGGGGAAGTGGGATGGGTCAGGAGTCTCATCAATAAGTTATTTGACTAGGTTAGGTTGGAGCTATTTTAATTTATGCCTTGTCTTTGATTCATCCTTCCTTTTCTAATTTGGTGTTGATTTCATCCCTTGTTTTAACAAGTCTGACTACACACACACACACTGATTTGGAAAAGATTTCTACATCAGTAATCCGTTGTTTCCTTTCTGTTAAGATAGAATCTATTTCATGCTTATGATGTTATTAACTGTTTGCCACATCTAAACTTTTCCAATTCTCTTCTTGAATAAAACATTTATGGGAAATATGCTTGAGGCTTCTGAATCGTCAACAAGCCTTTGGTCAACTTTGTTTCTTAATCCTGAGCTTCGTTTTCCAGCATTATTTTTAATTTTGCTATTCTCTCTTATGCCCACTTTTACATTGAAGTTGGGCCAACACTGTTGGCCCATCAAAATGGCCAGTACATGAAAAAGTTAGTAAAGAAGACAATTTTCCAGGAAGGAAGCTCTGGACTTTAACTGTTTCCCCAGCAAAAAGGAAGCGTGGCGCCTTTGGTTCAGCAAGAATGAAGTTGGCAAGAACCAGGGTTATCTCAGGACTCTAGGCCCGCAGTACCCTCCATCCTTACTACACCAGTAAGGCAACTATGATTATTCAAAAATATTTATCATGGGATAAATATCATTCCAGATAGTCATACAAGTACCACCAACCAATGGACAGAATGCTTGGCTCGAAGTCAAGAAAGTCTGGGTTCAGTGTCTTTCTCTGACACTTGCTGTGTGACTTTGTTGTTTAATCATGGCTGGCTCTAGGAGATCCTACATGGTGCTGTCTTGGCAAAGACTGGAAGTGGTTTGACATTTCCTTCTCTAGCTCATGTTACAGAAGAGGAAACTGAGGCAAACAAGTACTTGTCCAGGATCACACAGTCAGTAAGTTTCTGAAGCTGGATTTGAACTCAGGTCTTCCTGATTCAGGCCTAGCCTCTGTCCACTGTAGCCTTGGGGATGATTACTTTCTCTATAGGAAGACTCCTTATCTCCCCTTCTCTGTCCCTTTACTTTGAGGGTATAGTTACTAAGGCACTTTGTCACTACGGAGGGATTCCAAACTGGATATTCCATGCAGACAGAATCACAAAACCTTTGAATAACTGCAAACCAAATATTCAAGCATTGCATGGGAATATCATGAGAATATGAATCTCGTTCCATCTCTGAATCTATTTCCTCAACTGTAAAACGGAGAAAGTAATACTCATGTTTTCCCTCCCTAGATAGGTAGTTGGATGAATAGATAAGATAGAGAGATAAATAGAAAGATAAATAAAATATTTATTAAGAAAAGCCTTACCTGTGTCCTAGTTATTATTCTAAGCACTAGAAATACAAATATAGTACAAGCAAAAAAAAAAAAAAAAAAAAGGTAGTTCCTGTCCTCAAGAAACTTACATTTTAATAGAGGAAAATAACATTTAAAAAGATAGCTTTTTTTTTTTTTTTTTCATGGCAAGGAACTGAAAATTGAGTGGATGCCCATTAATTGAGGAATGGCTGGATAAAGTTATGGTATATGAAAGTAATGGAATACTATTGTTTTATAAGAAATGATGAGCAGGCTGATTTCAGAAAAACCTGGAAAGACTTACCTGAACTGTTGCTGGGTGAAGTGAATGGAACCAAGAGAACATAGTACCAGTAACAAGATTATGTAATGATCATCTATGATGGAGTTGGCTCTTTCTTCTCAACAATGTGGTAATTCAAGACAATTCCAATGGATTTGGGATGCAAAGTGCCATCCACATCCAGAGAGAGAACTATGGAGACTGAACATTGATCTAAATATAGTATTTTCACCTTTTTGTTGCCATCCTTTTTTCTCATTTTTTTTTCTTCTTTTGGTCTGATTTTTCTTACAGGTGGCAAATATGTAAATATGTTTTTTTTTTAAAGATAACTGAGAAGTTTGAGGGGGAGGGGTTTGAGTGGTAAGCAACCAGAAGGAGTCACTAGGTTGTTATGAGGAAAATACTCTGTGAATCTATCATTGTTTTTATAGAAACAAATGGTGGCAGTGACCAGGCTACAATCCATCAATTATCCATCTGTAGGCCATATTTTGAATCTTACTTGAGAGCAGATGTTCAGTATATTTTGAGTCCAAATCTGGGCTCTGTTGCCTACTATCTGAGCAAAACTGGGCAATTCAGTTTTCTTATTTGTTGAATGAGGGGGTTGGACTTCATGGCTCTGAGGTCTCTTTCAGTGCTACATCTATGATCCTGGAAAAAATAGGAAACTATAGCTCTTTCCATATCCCCAAAGAGAAAGCACATTTGTCAGGAAAAGGTGATGATCTGCTCACTGTGGAGAGTTCTCTCTTCAAAATAATTGCTCAAGATAAGCCAAGTTTCTTAATAGAAGAATTACTGGAACTAATCATTCCAGGAACTGTGGAAGACATGCTTATTCTATTCTAAACCTAAGTGAGCTAGTTCTTAGGTCAGCAGCCTGCCTGTGGCTGTATCTACATACCCAGACCAAAGGGGATGAAAATAAAATTGTGATGGCCCAAACAACTGAGTGGTACTAAGTTGAATCCCAAACCCTTGTCTTCAAGGCTATTTGATAGAATTCATCCACTTTTCACAAGCCTTTTCCTTGATTAATGTTTTAGCACAGGTTTTATGAGCCATAGAAACACAGATCATTTGGGCTAAAAGGGATCTCAGAAGTTATCTAATCTAATTCCTTCATATTATAAATAGGAAACTGAGGTCCAGTAAGAAAAAGGAATACTTTTGGCAGACTTGACTTCATCCCTGTTTTCTTGATTCAATAGCTAGTACCTCACTTGGCTCCACTTCTCACGAAGGTCCCCCATACAGCTCTGAAGCTGGGATGTTGTATCCAAAAAGAATAAGTACCCAAAAGTCTCACAAGCACTGCTGAGGATTCCAAATTCTCTTTTTATTGCCTACAATAGGCATCCTTTACTCCCAAGCTCTGAAGCTTACAAAAATATCTATGTTCCTTCTGTCACTATAGACAATGTGTTCCCTGAGGTTGGAAGAGAGAGGAAATGTTAACTTCTCTATGCTTTTTTTGTCTGCCTAGGATTGTTGTGTTTAGTATGATGTACAGAAAATATGCTGCTGTATATAAATCTGAGGTTACCAAACCTATCCTGCTTTTTTTTTGTTATATTTCCACATAAAGAAATATATCTCCTTACTATTGACAGAGAAATGGGAATCTACTTGAATGAATGTATTGTTTTATATATGTATATATACATATATATCATAACATTTTTCAACATGTCATAAGAGAATTCAACTTATATTGAATTGGGAATTTTTTATTTTTACTTTTTTTCTTTGCTAAATGGGAAGATTTAGTTTGGGAGGGGACTTTCCATATGAAAACAAAAAGCATTAATAACACATTATAAAAAGGAAAAAAAAATACTTAATGTCTCTACTTCCTCATCACCCACTCACTTCTCAAGCCCCGGCAATCTTGCTTCTGTTCCCACTATTTCAAAGAAATTACTCTGGAGTCAGTAACCTTTTCCCAGTCTTCATTTTTTTTAACCTTCTGGGAATCTTTGATGGAGTTGATTACTCTCTTCTTGACTATTTCCTTCCTTAGTTTCTTATTTGCTTCTTTATTCCTTCATCTTCCTCACTATTCTTCTGACTCCCACTTTGTTTCTATTTCTTTCTCTCAGTCTCTAACTATTTGTTTCTCTCTCAACTTTTCCTTTGGCAATATCATAAACACTCATTGTTTTAATTGTTATTTCCAGAGACTCCCATATCTCTCATCTGGACCCCAGTCCTATATCTCCATGTGTTTATTGTATAGTTTCATCTGGATGCTGTCTTGACAATCAAATGAATTTATTCCAGATCAAAAATTGGCCCTTCCTTCCTACTTCATAATCATCCTCAAACCCTTGTTTGAAAAATTCTACCAAAATATAATAGATCTGCTTAGGTAACATCATAAATGCATTTTAGGATCCCAATATTTAGAGCAAGGAAGAAACTTAGTACAAACCTTTATTTTATTTCCTAGATATTAAGTAGAAAGAGTTCAGTTCTTGATATGTTCAGTGCCAAAATCTTGAAATTCTAAATTTGAAGAACATTATTTTAGAAACTGGTCCTTTTCTTTTTCTCACCATCTCCCTATATTTATCCCCAAGTACAGGGCAAGAGTGTAGGTAGAAACTGTATTACATTTGTTTTATCACTTGACATTTGTATAATACTTTACGGTTTGCCAGTTATGCACACACACACACACACACACACCCCTCTTCAATTCTCCTAAAAGCCTGGTGAGTTAAGTAATAAAAGTGGTTTTTTCCATTTGATAAAATTTCTAGGACTCATTCTAAGTAACAGATTTGCCTGAGGTCACAAAATCAGTAAATGTTAGAATTGGGGTTACAACCTAGGTCAGTCCAGGGCTGACTCAGAGCTATGAGGAGGGCAGGGTGACCAAGATTTTGCCTCAGGGAACTGTCATGGGAAAGCTTCTGTCCCTTTACTGTGTGGTCAGTTCTATCATCCTTGCTCCTCTCTGCAGATCTAGGCCACTAGCTTCAGAGTCCTGTTACTGCAGGACTTCTCAAGAGTGGTAGCTTTCTTGCTTGAAGGCTTCTCCTCTGCTCATCTTTCTTTCCCTGTCTTTTTCCAGATTGCCATCTCTTTAATCTTGGGGTTGACAGAGAAAGAACCATTGATTATATCATAGGAGCATGGGCCACTCTCTGGGGGACTGGCCATTCTCTCATTCAGCACGATAATATCCAGATAGACTGTCCATCATTGTTCTCATTTATTCTATCCCAACCCTCAGCTGAATTTGCCTTAGACATAAAAAATTCCTTTTTATAGCTCCGATTTGTTTTTGTTTTTTTACTGAGGCAATTAAGATTAAGTAACTTGCCCAGGGTCCCACAGCTAGAAAGTATTAAATGTCTGAGTTCAGATTTGAACTCAGCTCCCCCTGACTTCAGGGCTGGTACTCTATTCACTGCAAAACCTAGCTGCCCCTCTGATTTGTTTCTTAAATCCAAACTCCCAAACCTAACATTCAAGGTCCCCTTAATCTGGACTCACATTATCTATCTAATTTTATCACCCCATGCACATCCTCTGTCTTTCACTCAGATAATTTTCATCATTATTCCTCAAAAAAGTTTTATTCATTCCTAAATCCAATCCTTTGTTTATGATTCCACCACCCCCTTCCTGGAACATTCTTTTAAATTAATTACAACCAGCAAACATTAATTATGTGTGCAAGGTCAGGTGCTATTCTTTTTCTCTTCTTATATAAATTCTTTAATCCTCAAAAGGCCTAGGAAGCTTTCCCTAGCTCCTTACAGCCCAGGATAAGCTTTCCTACCTTCAAATTCATAGTATTCATTATAGGGGCCATTATTAGAACTTTGTCATATCCTAGAATGTGATAGCTACTAAATTTTTTAATACTGCTATTTAACTTTTAATATATGGACCTAATTGTAGTGTTTAATAACATTAAAAAAAGAAATGTTACAATTTTCAACATCCTGAAATCTTACAATTCTAATATTTAACTACATCATCATCATTATCCACTTTTGAAAAACAGGAGAAAAACAAGATTAAAGCAAACCAAATTGGAGACTCAACTAGGTCAAATCCTTTTATGACAAAAATATCTCCCTATTATATGCCCGTCAATATTGTTGGAGAATTGTTGTCCCTGTGCATTAGATCAAACTAGAAGAGAAGACAATAAATAAATGGAAAACAGAACAGATTTGCCAGCATATCTAAAATGACCTTTTCTTAGATTGATGACAAGATTTTGAGGTTTTTAGAACCTCAGTATGTACTATAAGAGAAAGTGAAAATGACATTTTTATCAATAATATTTTATTTTTGAAAATACCTGCAAAGTTTTCAACATTCACCTTTGCAAGACCTTGTGTTCCAATTTTTTTCTCCTTTTTCTCCCCTTTCCCCCAGACAGCAAACACTCTGATAAACATGTGCAATTCTTCTAAACATATTAGAATGGCATTTTAAAAAATGTAGTTGGGAATAGTTTCTGACCACATGAAATACTACTGAGAAGAAATCCCTGCTGGAAGGGACAAAATTTTGAAAGCATGTAGGGTTTGATTTCCAAATGTCTGAAACAAAGACAGACACCAGATTAATGGAAAAAGCCCCAGACAGTAAGTGTCATTGCTAAATTAAAGTAATTAAAGAAACATCAGTAATCATTTCAGAAGCCTATTTTGATCTTTTGTAAAATCTTTGAGAATGATCTATGCACACGGAGGGTGTCCTTGATGAAAATATGAGAAGGGAACAAGTAGACTTTCACACACAGTTTTCTATAACAGAAAAATCCTCACAGGCATATAATTATCTAAGAGATGAAGAGACAATAAGATCCCATTGTATTTATTATTTGCAGGTTACCCAAAAAAAGCAGTTGACTTGTCAGAACAGCATGCTGCCCTAAAGTCTCTTCTCCAACAAGGTATTTCCCATGCATGGATTAAAATCATGTGAAATTCTATGGTAATACAATCACAAAGATAACTGTTCAACAGTTGAATTCAATTGAATAGTTGAATAATTCTTTACTGATACATAAATTGAAACATAAAATGAAGAAGATAAATAGGAAGGCATGTGCTGGTTAGAGGTGCTCACCATCGTTAGGGAGAATGTCATCCTAACAGAGTCCAAATGGAAATGGATTTCCAGGTACCCCATGGCTTGCTTGCCAAAAGAATTGTACCAACTCAACACAAAATTATTAGGCACTCACTATGTAGAAGGTATTATTAGGAGCTGTACGCCAAAATAATAATAATAATAATAAATAATTAAAAATAAAAACAAAAATGAAATAATCTGTATTCTCAAAGAGTTTACATTCTTTGAGGTAAGAGTGGATATACAAATAAACCAATAAGTGTCTGAGGCCAGATTTGAACTGAGAACTTTCTGACTCTAGGCCTAGTCCTCTCTATCCACTGCATCATCTAAATACTAATGTTTCCAGTGATGCTACATAGCTACAAGTCATAGAATCCTACAATTTCTGGAGAATTAAAATTGTGAGTGACTCACAGGTCAGTCTGATGGGTGTCATAAGCAGGTTCAAGCATGTGTGCAGTGAAGACTTACTGTCAAGAGGTACAAGGATTCTCATGGAGAATGATTTGGTCTTAGAATGAAAAGAAATATAAAAGATGTAGGAGAAGGCAGCATAGAAGGATGGAAAGAATGGAATCTGTTGCCTCTAAATCTATATGGAGAGATAGAGATATCCATGGAGATAGAGTTGTAAGGGAGCTTAGAGGTTACTGAGTTGTCCCCCTCTCATTCTACAGATGAGGAAACAGGCTGAGAAGCTAGTCTCTTGCCTTGTCTCTCACTCATAGAAAAGCATAGGCTTATGGCTAGAAGTGACTTTAAAGATTACTGAGGTTTTTTTGTTTTTTTTTTAATCTATTTATTTTAAAGCATCATAAAGCTTTATGAATCATTTTGGGAGAGAAAAAAAAACAGAACAAAAGGGAAAAACCACAGAAGAGATAGAAAAACAGAAAAAAGAAATGAACATAGCATGTGTGATTTACAGTCAGTCTCCTTAGTTCTTTTTCTGGATGCAGATGGCATTTTCCGTCCAAAGTTTATTGGGATTGCTTTGGATCATTGAACCACTGAGAAGAACCAAATCTTTCATGGTTGATCATCGCACATTCTTGCTGTTATTATGCATAATGTATTCCTGGTTCTGCTTGTTTTGCTCAGCATCAGTTCATGTAATTTTTTCCAGGCCTTTCAAAAAGCAGTTTGTTCGTCATTTGTTATAGAACATTAATATTCCTTGTCCTTCTTATATCACAACTTGTTCAGCCATTCCCCAATTGATGAGCATCTACTCCTTTTCAAATTCTTTGCTACCACAAAAAGAGCTGCTACAAACATTTTTTTATTTAGAATTTTTTCCCACAGTATATATGTATGAGTAATTTTTTTTTATAACATTATCCCTTGTATTCATTTTTCCAAATTATCCCCCCCCTCCCCTCACTCCCTCCCCCCGATGACAGGCAATCCCATACATTTTACATATGTTACAATATAACCCAGATACAATATATGTGTGTGCTACAAACATTTTTGCACGTGTGGGTCCTTTTTCTTTCCTTATGATTTCTTTGGGACATAGACCCAGTAATAGCACTTCTGGGTCAAATAATATACACAGTTTTATAGCTCTTTGGGCATAGTTCCAGATTGTTCTACAGAATGGTTGAATCATTTCACAACTGCACCAACAATGTAGTGTCCCAATTTTTCCACATCCTCTCCAACATTTATCATTATCTTTTCCTGTCATTTTAGCCAGTCTGAGAGGTGTGAGGTGATACCTCCAAGTTATTTTGATTTGCATTTCTTTAATCAATAGTGATTTAGAGCATTTTTTCATATAACTATAGGTGAAGGTCATTGAGTTTAACCCCCTAATTTTTTTCTTTTTTGGGGAAACATTGAAATGTCTGAGATTAGATTTGAACTCAGATCCTCCTGACTGAGAATAGTTGTTCTATCTGCTACATTTCCTGGCTGTTCCTAAGACCCCTCATTTTAGACAGAAGTAAACAGAGGTAGCCTGCTGATAGTCACCCAACTAATAAATATCTGGGCAAGATTTGAACTGAGATCTTCCTGATTCCAATGCTAGAAGCCTATCCACTGAGTTACCTTGCTGCTTTTGTGCTTACGCTGTGTCAGGAGCTGTGCTGAACATGCTCTTTCCACGTACCACATAGCAAGCAATCACCTTTGTCCACTTACCCCAACCCCACTGTTCTCACAGTTCCTTGACACTCCAACTTATTGCACTTGCAGTTATGTGCTGCCCTCTTCCCCCACATCCACATCCCCCTAGAATGCCTTCTCTCTCCTTCCCACCTAGTCTAAGATGAGGGTAGGTACTACTCTTCCAGGAAGCCTTCCCTGCACTCCCCAATGTGGAGCCTACACTCAAGTCTCCCTTCTCTGAGTTCCTGCAGCCCAAACAGTCTTCCATGTGGGACAGGGGAAACCCACCCTTGAGGGCACTTAATAAGTGTTTGTTGATTAAATTGGAATCAGCAGACCTAGTTCACTTATCACTTGTCACTTGTGGGGAGCTAGGTGGCACAGTGAATGGAGTGCTGGATTGGGAATCATGAAGGATCATCTTCACAAGTTCAAATCTGACCTCAGATTATGTAATCCTGGGCAAGCCATTCACCCTGTTTACCTCAGTTTCTTCATTTATAAAATGATCTGGAAAAGGAAAGGAAACCAGTATCTCTGCCAAAAACAACCCCAAATGGAGTCTCAAAGAGTTGGGCAAGCCTAAACAATAACCTGTGAGAAATTAGACAAGTTCCTTAATCTTCCTAAGCCCATGTTTTCTCATCCATAAAAGGAGGTTAGATTAAAAAGTATGTTCCAGTTCTAAAGTGATCATCCTAACACTCTGTGCCACTCATGCCAGCTTAGTCTTATGGAAGCTTTCCTCGGTTGTTTAACAGTTCTCCCTGTGTCTGCCCTGCCTCTCCTGCTAGACTGAAAGGATCACCTGGACCATGGGTCCTTGCCATGTGGAAGGGAAAGTCCAGGACACTTATCCTTATCTGCCCTGTGGACAGGAGCCCTGTGCCCTCTCTACCCCTTCCCACAGTGACTCATATTCCCAGCAGAAAACAGGCTGTTCTCTCTCCCCATTCTAACTCTTTATAAACACACCCGTTGAGACATTTTGCAGGGAAAAAATAGCTCCCTTTGTTCTCAAGCCACCTCAAGCCACCTCGCCCATTCCCACATCCCAGCCGCAGCAGCGAGCTCAACAAGGCCCGGAGGAACCACTTGAAAGGTAAAGATGTAACCACCTTCAGGAAGCCCTGCTGAGGTAGACTTTCTCACACAGGAGACTGCCCTTCCTGGGATGAGCTAGCCGAGCTCCGGGTTAGGTGAAACAGCTTTATCATTGTCTATTGTTACAGAACATCGCTGCCTTTCCTCAACAGATCATTCTTTTCACGGACACCAGGACATGCGTGTTTTAACCCAAGAGAAGTCTAGGGTGCTAGGAAGAGGTCACCATGTTGATACTTGAAAGGCTAAAGCACCGTTCTTGACCATCTTGTGACTGACCAGGATCTGCAAAGGTTCGGTTAAGCAAGCGAATGCTTTCAGAGATTTCATCCCAGGGGGAAACTCCAGGTGTGGGAATGATTTTTGTGTGGTCAGCCATGCTGTGCCTTATTGAGTTGGGAGTACTTGTGTGCAAGAATGAATCCTTTACAATTTAAGTCACACGTAGCCAAAACTGGTGGGTCCATCGCAGCTTTTCCTCCCAGAAGCCCTGTGTGGATTAAAAACAAAACCCATCAGAACAGATCAGCAAATCCTCTCTAGCTTAGTTTTAGAAAGTTGATGGACAAGGAAAGGTCACTTCTAGTATGTGTCAGAGGTAAGTATAAACCATCTGCAAAAGAAGTGAGTTGGAGATAAGGAAGCCGAAGTCAATAGAAACAGCTTTTTAAAAAAAATTCAAAATTTTATTATTACTTTACTTATATCATTCCCACTTCTCAATGATGCCCTAGGTAAAGAGAGCCCTGGGGACTCGAGTCAGGAAGTCCAAATGTGGCCTCAGACTTTTAACTAGTTGTGTGATCCTGGGCAAGTCACTTAACCTGTGTAAAATGGAGATAGATAATAGCACCCACCTCTCAAGGTTGTTGTGAAGATAAAATGAGATGATATTTGTAAAGCAGTTGGCCCAGTTCCTGGCACATAATAGGTGCTATATAAATGTTAGATACTAGTATTCCTGTGTCTTCCCCCTTGTAACAGCAAGCTGAGGAGAACGAACTCTGAAGGAATATTGAGCAATATGCCCAAGACCACAGGGATAGCAAATGTTAGAAATGGGATTCAAACCCACTCTGGGATCTAGAGTCAGTATTTCCTGTCATTACTTAGTTAGTTTCTAGAAAAAAAGTTTTAAAATGTTTTCAAAAAATAATGAAATAGGTGGAGCAGTAGATAGGTGAAGTCAGAAGAATTTGAGTTCAAATTCGACCTCAGAAACTTAACACTAAATGTGTGACTCTGGTAAGTCATTTAGCCCCCAATTGCCTCAACAAAAAACAAAACAAAACAAAACAAAATAAAACAAAACAAAACAAAGGTAATGAAATATGTATGTGTCAGTATCCAGATCACAAGAAGTGATTCTGCTCCATGCCTGTCAAATATGGCTAACATACTGGTTTGTTTTATTTAACAATACTTCTTTGTTATAAGGGAGAAGGAGAGATTAGGGAAGATAGTCATTGAGAAATAATAGCAATATATTTTTTTAAAACCACAATGAAATTTGGACCCCCCCATAATTTTTTTCTTTCTCAGCTCCTATTCACTTCTCTTGAAATCTGATTTCTGACCCTATCAATTGGCCAAAACTGTTCTTTTTAAAGTCACCAACAATTTCTTAATTGTTAAATCCACAGACTTTTTCTCAGTCTTCATCCTTCTTCCTTTTTGCAGCATATTCATTTCACACTCAACATTTCCCAACCAGGATTTATTCATTATCTTTCTAAATTCTTCCTTCTTCTTAATTTCCTTGTTTTCTGTGGAGGGAACCACAGACCATTCTCCTGGTCATCTAAGTTTGCAATCTCAGAATTGTTCTTGATACTTCTTTCTCCCTCACTCTCTAAATTCAATCTTGGCTTTTCTGTAGCTTTTGCTACTGTTGATTCCCTTCTCTTCCTGGATATTCTACCATCCCTAGGGTTTGGTGATTTTGCTCCTTCATGGTTTTCTTTACGGGTGAGCTAATAAATGTTTCTGAAAAGCAAGTACCCATGACAAACTTTTAAGTTTAAATTTCATTATTAACATTCTCTCCATAATTTTCTTACATCTAGACAATTAATAAAATATATAATTCAAGCCATAATCTGCAGCATTTGCTTGTTTTTAAAGTGTAAATTTTTTATTATTTATTTATTTTGAGGTTGGGGTTAAGTGACTTGCCCAGGGTCACACAGCTAGGAAGTGTTAAGTGTCTGAGCCCAAATTTGAACTCTGGTCCTCCTGAATTCAGGTCTGGTGCTCTATCCACTGAGCCACCTAGCTGCCCCCTAAAATGTAAAATTAATAATCAGCTTTCATAAGTCCATTTGAGCTGGCTCCAGCACATTCCTGTTTCTTTTCCTTTCTGATCTTTCTTTATCAGTCTCCTTGGCTGGATCTTCTTCATGCGCATCACACCCACTGTGAAAGTATCTCAAGTCTGTGTTTTGGGCTCTCTTTTCTTTCTACATTACGCTGGCATTTAGTGACTTTATCACTTCCCACATATTCAATTATCATCTCTCTGAAAATGGCTCTGAGATCTGATATCTGCTCCTACCTATACTTCTCTTGGACTCCAGCACAACACTGTCAACTGCTTATTGGAAATTTCACAATGGAAGTCACATAAGTATCTCAAATTCAACCATGTCCCAAAACAGAGATCATCATCTTTCCCCTTGAACCAATCAATCCCTCTTGAATTTCCTATTTTTGTTGAGGACACTCCATCCTGTTAGCTGTTCTCCTCAGGGGCTTTCAGCATGCCCCAAAGATTTTATTTTGTTTTGTTTGAAACTTTTTATTGGCTTTGGGAACAAAAGAGAAAACATAATATCCATTCTATATCCATTCTAGCAGATTCAACAAGCACCACTTTGGGTGCTATCCTAGAGAAAAACCAAGGGCAAGCAATGCACTAAACATACTGTTGGACCGAGAATGGAATTGCAAACACAGGCATAAGCTTAGTTGCTGATGATTTCTAAACATTATTGCTCAGTACCAAATGTATGTCTCACCTCCCACCTCCCTTCTGCTTATCACCCTGGACATTTGGGGAGAACCATTTCCTTTTTTCAGGAAACCAGGGGAACAGCATTTGACAAACTGGCCCATCCCAGGCCTGAGAAAGCAAATACTCCTCCCACAACATGGATAGGGGCTTAAAAAACCAATTATGCAGTAAAAAAATCTGTCAGACTGAATGTGATGGTGCCATGGCCAGAATCTCTTTTTTAATCAAAGCAAAGAACATCTACTCCTTCCCTTTCTTCTCATCCCAGGCAGCAAAATGGGCTCCAGATAATAGTAGGCCCTTACTTAGAGTTCTAAAGTATGCCAATTATCTAATTTTAGCCCCACTACGGCTATGTGAGGTTAAGTTCTACAAGAATTCCTAATTTACAGATGAAGCAAATGAGATTCAGAGATCTTGTGACTAGTTCTCGGGTCAGATTATTAGCTCATGTCGTTCTAGGCCTTCTATGTCCCAGTTCTAGAATCCTCTCCCTCTGCCATGTTGGCTCTCGGGCTCTAAACTCTGCACAGGAAGAATCTGAACCTCCACTGTCTGCCTCCAGACCTTTTCCCCTGGACCATGCTAAATCTTTGAGTATTTTTAATGGTTTATTATCTTCTCAGCGGGGTGCAAGAGTGGGCTGCTCAGATCCTTTGGACCAGGAGCACTGTGTGCCCAACCTTAAAAGGCAGGGATTCTCTACCTGAGATTTGTGAATGTATTTAACATTTTGATAACCGGATTTCAATATAATTGGCTTTCTTTCTATATATCTTATCCTATGAATAGAAAAATATTCTGAGGAGTACATATAGTTTTAAAAAAATTTTAATAATAGCCTTTTATTTTCAGAACACATGCAGAGATGGTTTACAACATTCACTCTTGCAAAACCTTATGTTCCAAATTTTTCTCCCTCTCTTCTCCCCAATCCCTTTCCCTAAACAAAAAGTAACATAGGTTAAACATATTTCTACATTTATCAGTACATATACTTCTTAACACTGTCATAATGGTCCATTATACATGAAAAAGGTAAGAACCCTCTGTAATAAGGAAAGAAAGGCTTAAAAATAAGAAAGAAAAAGATCCTTTGATGGAATGAATAGAGAAAATTTGAACAAAAACAGGTGGATGTGTAATCATATCCAGAGTTTCCTCCAGTCTGAGCACAAGTCTGTAGTACACCCATCAGGAGATTACATATTAGGTGACTAGATGACTATAAATAAAGTACTAAGTCTGAAATCAGGAAGAATTGAGTTCAAATCCAGTTTCAGACACTAGCTATGCAGCCCTGAACAAGTCACTTAACCGTGTTTGCCTCGGTTTCCCCACCTGTAAAATTGTGTGGAGAAAGAAGGGGCAAACCATTCTAGCTTCTTTGCCAAGAAAACGCCATGGCCAGTACTGGTCCAAAGGGGTCACAAAGAATAAGGCATGATTAAGCAGCTAGTTTCATATTAACCACTAGATGGTGGTATTACTCCATGCTCTTTGGTGGCAATCCTGGCTGGTTTAGTGTGCTGGAGAGTACTTCACCAAACACATGTAGGGAGTCCAGCAGGAAATTAAATTTAGTAAAAAGGATTCATAGACTGAGAGCTAAGCGACACCCACGGAGTCATCTGCATGACTCAATGAGGAATTTGAGGGGAAATGATTTGCACAAAAGTAGAGAGGGGTAGACTTGGGATTTGAACCCTGGAACTCTAGGTTCTAAATGGACCCCTTTTTGCATTGCTGCCACCTACTAAGAACCCTTTCTTATTGTTCCTACTTACCCATATGTTGACACAGAGGACTTCTGTTTTTGGATTTCTTCACTCTTTCTGGGCTATGAGCAGAGACACAGACAAAACACACCTCTCTCCATTTGCAAAAAAAAAAAAAATGTGTTTTCCACTAGCCTGCATGGTGTTTAAAGTTCCGTGATGAGGGTCACTCCTTGGGTTAACATAGGTGTGGGTAAAGAGCACTGGCCTGGGAAATCAGGTGGCCTTTTTGTGTGTGCACACACCTGCTGCTGAATGAGTCACTTCCTCTCTCCAAATCACTGTTGTCATCTTTAAAATGAGGCTGAACTGAATGATCTCCAAGATCCCCTCTAGTTCCAATCTTCCACGAGTTTATGATTATCAAAGGGTCCCCTGATAAAATTCAAGTATTGTTGGGACAACGGAAGAGGAATAACTGTACTTAACCATTGTTAGCTGCTATTGCTTTAGCATGGATGACTCAGATTTTAAAATTTTACTTTGGCTTTGTAGTCAACAAAGCTGCCAAGAAGCAATTGGGTGGCACAGTAGAGTCCTTGAGTCAGGAAAAATTCAGTTCAAATCTAGCTGCAGATACTTAACTTTGTTACATTTATTTTCTTTTTAAAATTTTTATTAAAAATAATTTTTTCTTACACTTATTTTCTACCTGCCTCAGTTTTCTCTACTGTAAAATGGGGATAATAATAATACTTACCTCCTAGAGTTGTGGTGAGGAGCAAATAAGATAATATTTGTAAAGCACTCAACAGGCAATTGTTATTGTTCTTCCAGACCCTTATGAGATTTTCTTGACAAAAATACTGCAGTAGTTTGCTATTTTCTTCTTCAGTGGATTAGGCAAGCAGAAATTGAATGCCTTGCCTAGGGACACACAGCTATGAGAGTCGGAGGCTGCCTTTGAACTGGGGTCTTCCTGGCTTTAAATCTTGGTGCTTAGCTGCCTCCAGCAGGCAATTAGGTAAATGTCCATTCCCTTTCACAACCCCATGCTGTTCCTCTTGCCCTGACTCTAATTAAGTTTCCAGGCAAACTAGCAGATTAAAAATCCCATGAATTTTTCCTAAAGACCACAATCCTCAGCAATCATTCCCTCCTCTGACCTCTGGTGATACTGCCTGGACCACTCATTCAGCACTCATCATGTGTTGTCTTTATGTTTGTTATATTTACCTTCCAGATTTCCAAATAATGAGGGCAGCTAGATACTGCAGTGAATAGAATGCCAGTGATTGATATCAGGAATACCTGAATTCAAATCTAACCTTAGACACTTCCTAGCTGTGTGACCTTGGGCAAGTCTCTTAACTCTGTTTGCCTCAGTTCTTCATGTGTAAATGAAATGAACTGGAGAAGGAAATGGCAAACTACTCCATTATCTTTGCCAAGAAAACCCCAAAAGAGGTCATGAAGAATTGGGAAAATAAAAAACCTGAGAAACAACTGAACAGCAAATCTCCAAATAAATTATGAGGGAAAGAACCCTTATAAATTAAGCATCATACATAGCCTTAGTCCTCCATCAATTTTGGACCCTTTAAAAACTACTCTTAGTTTTAAGGCATATCTTAGTTTGTCATCCACTTACAACAGTAGCTTGCAAATTCTATTAGTATTTTCTTTACTATGTCACTTAAACATCATACTAGTTTTGAGTCTAAAAGTTACTTTGATTACAGCATGAAGACTTACTTCTTTATTCTTATTTTCTGTTTGTTTTGAGGCTTTGAGGCACAACATGGAAGACACATGTGCATGTTATTTACTACATACTTAGCCAAAACTGGTGGGTGGCAGTAATATGCATTGCAAGAGTTAAAAGCAAAATATTTTAAAACAGAATAACAAGTCAAAAGACAAAAAACAACAACAAAAAACCCTCATCTACATTGGGGCACAGCCTCCCACAGATTTCCACACAACTTGTAGAGGAGGATATATGTGTGGAGTCCAAGCAAAGATGGTCTCATGGTCTAACAGCTGGAGCCCTAGCTCTTACCTTTGACTCTTACTGTCCAGTCCCTCTCCCTCCTCCACAGGATTAGAGGATGGAAGTGAGCCCATCCCCTTCTTTTACAATCATGTAGCTTGTTCGAAATCCATAGGTAGGAAGAGCACAGATGCAAATTCTGACTGACTAAATCTAGCATGCTTTGCTGTATCATTCATCTGCTATCTTGTCATGTCTTCAAACTATGAACTACTGTATTGCAAACTTGTTAGACCTCCAGGCAGGCTACTCTTTTTGCTGGGATACCCCCTACACAGGCTTTCTTCTATACTTTTCATGTTGCTGGTATTTCTACCCAGCTTCTCTCTTTGAGTCTTCTGCGCTTTTTCTGTTTCCTGATGGTCTCCTGAATTGCAGCTGCAATGTCTCTTTTTCCCCATAGAAGGGAGGGGGTCTCAGATCTTTTAGTCATAGTCTTGGGGATTATTTTAATCATTTTATTTATTTTTGTGAGTGAGACCCATAGCTACACCCAGGCAGCAAATAGCAATAAACTTTAGGCTTCGCTCAAATATTTTTTGAACTCCTTTGCTTCTGTCTCAGATTTCTGCTTCTTGAACTCCATATGCTCTTGGTAATGTGGTGAGAAAAATCCCTTATTCTCCTTTGTGGCTCTTGCAAATCACCTCAGAATTTTCATCTAGGAAGACTAAAGGGGCAAGGTGGAGCTAATGACTTTTTGTTCAGCATTTTTGCCCACGATGAAATTTTGGAACTCTCTATACTTTCTAGCATAGTATTCCAATAATTCCATCAAACAATAAAAGTTTATTAAGTAAAGGGTCGCAGGATTTAGAAGTAGAAGGGACTATAGTCTAAAGCCTTTGTAAGATATGTGTTGACCATGAAATATGTCATTATAATTTGACTAACAGGAGGCATTGCTCTGTAATCTTTGGAAGTAGGAAAAGAAACCTTGAGTCTGGCTACTCTGTTCTTCTCTGAGAAAGAATACTAGATTAGAATTCTATTTGTTACTAAACTAGGGACATGATTTTTTTTTAAGTTTCAAAATTAATAAAATCCTCAATTTCTCTGATTACTACCCCTCAAAGAAGGAGTAGCCCATAGTTTACACAAAAAGACTGGCACAAATAATGAATAGTAAGTAAACTCATTTTCCAAGAAGAAAACAAAGAGAAACCAGAGAAGTTTTATGGAATAGTCTATGCTGAAAGTTACATAGAGTGGGGGCCAGCTAGGTGGCGAAGTGGGTAGAGCACCAGCCCTGAATTCAGACACTTAACACTTCCTAGTTGTGTGACCCTGGGCAAATCACTTAACCCCAGCCTCAGGAAAAAAAGAAAAAAAAGAAAGTTACATAGAGTGAAGAAGCTCTCTTATGGAGAGACAGAAGTCTTCAAGCAAGATCATGCCCCCAAAGGGAAAATCTCCAAAGTCTCGAGGGAGGCAAACTGGAAAGCAGGGACTTGTTGAGGGGCTGTCCCCTGCATGCATGACTTCCACAAGCCTTTCTTTTTCTTCCTGGATCAAATCAGGAGTCACACCTAAATAGCAGTTTAGAAATTGCCTCAGACTTGAAATCCAGGTTACACTTTCATTTTGCATATGAGGAAACTGAGATTCAGAGCACTTAAATATCTTGTCCAAAGTCACACAGTTAATAAGTGTACTAGAATCTAAGGATTCTAGTATGAGGGTATCTACTCCATATTTCAAAAATAGAAGGAAAAAATTCATAAATGAGATGGACAAACTATGAACTAAAGTCCTCTAACTCCAAATCCATTGGTATCCGAACTATACCACGCTGCTTCTATACAACAGGACAAAGATTTGAACTCAGGTCCCTTGACTCAGAATTCAACATTCCTTGCAGATTGAAATATACTTTTTTCTTTGCTTTCTTTATTTTTTCTTAGACTTTATTTTTTTTTTGGTCTGTATTTTCTTTCACAACATGACTAATATGGAAATATGCTTTGCATGATTGTGCATGTATAACCTACATCAAATTCTTGCCTTATTACTGGTGAGGAGAAGTGAAGGAGGGAGAGATTTGGAACTCAAAACTTTTTAAAATGAATGTTAAAAATACATATAATTGATAAAAATAAAATATTAAATAAAAAATTTAATATTTTTTCTATTTTACTATGCCCCAACTCACTCTTTGATTAAAGATATGGTAGAGATCTATGCCATGTTTTTGGGGTTTTTGGATAACTCAGAATTGGGGTAGTTAGGGCTTCTTGGGGGATCTGAGGTTCAGAATAGAGCTCGAAAGCTAGAGAGGGAAAAGACGTTTCTGAAGCAGAGAATAGGATGCCGAAGACTCTGAAAACTCCTAAGGAAGAGATGATCTTGAAGGTTCTCTTGGGTCACAATCAGGATATTTGCCAATTTTTCTAGGACTCATGATTGACTCAGTAGGGGAATTCCCTTCACCAGTTCCCACAGCACCCTGTCTATAATATATAGTCTTAAAAGGGTTGTTTGAGGTTCAGAAGAGTTAAATGACTTGAGTGTAGTCATATAGTTAATAAGACAGTTTTGCATGAAACCAGGTCAAATCTCCAACCATTTCTTAATACTGCCTTTCTCAAAATATAGGGATTGGGACGATACCTAAGATTTCATTGGTATAGAGAACTCCTGGATAAGGAAACTCTTTTCACCAGTGGGACCTTCTCTGCAATGTAAACCCTTAGAGAGTCCATAGAACTGAGTGGCTTAGCACAGTACCTGGAAAATAATGTAGTTGTTGTTTCCCATTTGAGGTTGTTTTTTTTTTTTTTTTGTTTTGTTTTTTGACAAAGACATTAGTATGGTTTAACATTTTCTTCTCCAGTTCATTTTACATATGAGGAAATTGAAGCAAATAAGATTAAGAGTCACACAACTAGGAAGTGTCTGAGAGCCAGATTTGAACTCAGAAAAATGAGTCTTTTTGATTTCAATTCCAGCACTCTATCCACTGGGCCACCTAGCTGTCCTTGGAACATCGTCGGCACCTAATAAATGTTTATTGATTAAAGGGCTAAATGGCATGTTTAGGGTCACTCAGTCGCATGTATAAAAGGAAGGATGGCCTTCCTGGATTGGAGTCTGCCTCTCCACTACACTCTCTCTGCTGCCTCTGAGAATAGCCTAATCTGAATTATTGCCAAGTTCAAATGAAGGGGGCATGGCCTAGGGAGGTTTTTCTATGCTGTAAAAATAATAAAAAGATGATCATTAAGGGCCTGGCCTAAGCAGAACAGCTAACTGAGCTTTGGACTTGGCATGGGTTGCTCAGGAAGGTCAGTGAGCTGTCGAGCCCAAGGCAATCTGACATCACATCCAGGAGAGCTCCTAACTGATGGGCTCTCTAATGAGGGCCTCAGGGGACTCCCTCCAACTGGGCGGTGGGATGGGAATGGAGGCAGCCTCCCAGGCATGAGGGCATAGTGAGCTGGTCAAGGGCTTGGGAAAGCAAGGTAGCTTCATGCCAATAAAACTCCACTTGACAATGTACAGCTTTGTTCTTGCAGGGGGCATTTTCTCCTAGGATCACTGATTATAAGGTTGGAAGAGACTGAAAGGTTATCTTGTCCAATTAAAATCATGGGCAGTGAGAACTGGAAGGGACTTTAGAGAACAACAAAATCGAAGATTTAGTCATGAAAAGAATCCTTCAGGCTATCTATATCACCCTCTCATTTACAAAATGGAGAAACTGAGACGTAGAAAGTGAAAGGACTTGCCTAACATCACCTGGATAATATATGACATAAAGATAATTTGAACTCAGAGCCTTTAACTCCCAAACCAGTCCTCTTTCCAATATGGGAATGATTTAGTACAATTCTCTTCCTTTAAGGAAGCAGTAGTGGAGGACCAGATTTGGGGAAGATACTAGTAAAAGGTTACATGGCTAGTAGGTGGCCAAGACAGAACTAGAAGCCACATGTTGAAGTCTCCTTCTGCCAGGGATTTTGACTTAGTCACCTGATTCATTAGGTAAAGGTAACTTGTATATCAGTTTATAAGTAAACAGAAGATATGCCAAAGATTTAGGATGATCTGCTAGAACAATTCACAATAGGAATGGTTTTTTAAAGATTTAATTTTTTTTATTTCAAATTTTCATTATTTATTTTTAGCATTTTTAAAAAATGGATACTGATATTCTTCTTCCCTATAGTCTCTCCCCCACTTATAGAGATGGCAAGCAATAGGATATCAAATATACATATGAAATCATATAAAACATATTTCCATATTAGTCATGCTATAAAAGAAAAAGCAAGAAAAATATAGGAAGTAAAAATTTATACTTCAATCTGCAGTTAAGAGTTTATCAGTTCTCTCCCTATATTTAGATATCATTTTTCATCATGAGTCCTTTGGACATTGTGTTGATCAAAGTAGCTACATCTTTCACAGTTGACCATCATAATATTGCTATTACTGCATACATTTTCTCATGTTTCTGCTCACTTTACTTTGTATTAGTGCATGTCTTCTCAGGTTTTTCTGAAACATCCCCCTCATCATTTCTTACATCACAATACCATTACAATTACATATCACCACCTATTCAGCCATTCTCCATTGGCATCCCCACAATTTCCAATTCTTTGCTACTAAAAGAGAGCTGCTATAAATATTTTTTGTACAAATAGCTCTTTTTCTTTTGATCTCTTTGAGATTCAGATCTAATAGTGGTAGATATTGCTGATATGACTTTTTTGGGCATAGTTCTAAATTGTTCTCCATTATGATTGAATCAGTTTCAACTCTACCAACAATAGAATTAGTGTTTCTATTTTCCCACAGCCCCTCCAGCATTCATCATTTTCCTTTTTTGTCATTTTAACCAATCTGACAGGTATGAGGCGGTACCTCAGAGATGTTTTAATTTTCATTTCTCTAATCAATAGTGATTTAGAACATTTTTTCATATGACTATAAATAGCTTCGATTTCTTCTTCTGTAAATAAAAGGAAAATTTAAGTGATAACTGTGAACCTCAAGAGAGAGGGTTGAAGATGTGTCTTTGGGATAGTAAGGCTGCCTTTCTTATAATTAGCTGTGTCTGTATCTTACTAGACTCTTGTGAAGTCAGTTATCATCTTCGCTAAGAAGTGCCAGAATTGTTAGAGACTCCTCTCCTTGCTACCAAATCAGCTTCAACCAAAGAGCCCAGGATTTGAAACTCTTTGAACTCAAAAAGTATCCTCCAAGTCTTGATGCATCCATTTTGGGAAGATTGTTGATCTAAGATCAGAAGAATAAACATAGCAGAGGCTTCCCCAAAGCAGGATCAAGCTTGCATAGAGAGGAAATGGACTTTAGCGGTCACATATTCATATAATCAAAGTCACATGGTGGCCAAGGTAGGGAAAAAGAGGAGCTGTCCTCTCATGGAAAGTCCCAGAACTCCATAATGCCACCAGAAAAAGTCAAAAGAAGAGAGTCATTTGGTTTGAGTCATTCCCTTTGCTAAAGTTTCATTGGTTTATTTTCTCTTGCTGTTTAGCAGCCAGTAAGATTGCCTCATCATCTCAAAGTACCATCTTGCAAGTTACTCTGTTTTTGTTTCTTCAGTTGTAAAATGGAATCTTAGTACTACTATCAAGAGTTGTTATGAGGATCAAATAAAATAATCTTTGTAAAGCTTTTAGTTTAGGGCTCACAGGAGCTGCTTAACAAATGTTTATTCCCTTCCCTTTCCCCCTTTTATCTGTGACATAGATCTAACAGATATGAATATCAGAGCTCTAACAGCAGAGATGGCTGGGACTTTTCTTCAGGATGTCAACATTCCTAGGAGAGAGATATTGCCTCTTAAAGATTGTCATCCTAATTCCTAAGGACCTTTCAATCGCTTTCGTTATTCAGTGTGATCCTCACATGGCTCTGGCACATTACTCACAGGAATCTCTTACTATTCCTCCCTTGGGGTCTGTTTTTGTTACTAATTCACTAGGGCTGGACTCTGGGAGACTGACCACCCCTTCCCAGCATGACTATCCCTACAGAAGAACTCTCTTCTTCATTGTCATACTTCCCCCTCCCCAATGAACTGTGATGTCATCAAACTTGACTCAGATGAAAAAAAAATTCCATTTAAGACTGATTATTATCCTTATTTTACAGATTACGAAACTGAAGCTCAGAGATATTGTGCCTAGTCTCACAGCTTTTATCATAGGGGAGATCCAGGTCCAGGTCCAGGTCTGGATTTTCATGTCTATATTTCCAGCATTTTATCCACTGAATCATGTAAGTTCCTTGAGGTTAAGGACTAGCTAATTGTTGACTTTCTTCCTAGCACCAAGCATAGTACCCTGTACCTAACACCTAACAAAGATTGAGATGAAATGGAATCAGATACAGAAAATCACAATGAAAATCATTATCTAAAAGAGGAGAGAAGTCACAAGAAGTAGCCTGAATTTGGTGAATGTCACAGGATTACAGGACCACTGCATTAGTGAGGGCAGGAAGGTGACCAAATGAGGTGACCAGACATATATAAGCCTCAGCTTCTTTGTTTGCATTACCTGTCCCTTCTAGTGGCTTTAATAAACTGTGGTCCATCATGGATTTGCTCACAGATGTCTTGGGCAACATCCAAATTATCTATCCTCATAGGAGATTTTAAACCTTTTGAATTAGGGACATTGAAGTCACTTAAATACCTGTATGTCATTTGGCCGTGGTCCTGAGGTACCTGCACAAAAAATTAGCATTTTTGTTAAGTCAGAGGAATCATTCTGTTCAGTAATTGTTCCAGTGACCCCAGAACCAATCTATTTCCCTGTAGGTTAAGGGCCCATTAGCCCAAGAGCTTCTAGTAGACTCTAACTAGAATGTCTAGATCTTCTATTTGTATTTGGAAAGACACGTAAAATGCCTTTTGATGAAGTCAAGAAATGAGATGAACCAAATCAGTTCCAATAGAACAGTAATGAACTGAACCAGCTACACCCAGCGAAAGAACTCTGGGAGGTGACTATGAACCACTACATAGAATTTCCAATCCCTCTAATTTTATCCACCTACATTTTGGATTTCCTTCACAGGCTAATTGTACACTGTTTCAAAGTCCAATTCTTTTTGTTCAGCAAAACAACTGTTTGGACATGTATACATATATTGTATTTAATTTATACTCTAACATATTTAACATGTATTGGTTGACCTGCCATCTGGGGGAAGAGGTGGGGGGAAGAAGGGGAAAAGTTGGAACAAAAGGTTTGGCAATTGTCAACGTTGTAAAATTACCCATGCATATATCTGGTAAATAAAAACTATTAAAAAAAAAAAAGAAAGAAAGAAATTAAGGGCAGAAATGTGTCTAAGGAACCAGATTGGACAGGTATGAAGTAGCCCAATACTGCCCTGAGGGTCATTGGATGAAAACAGTGAATGACCTAACAATTGAAAGAATCACTCGGCCACACCAAG
Source organism: Sminthopsis crassicaudata (assembly GCF_048593235.1). Lineage (NCBI taxonomy): Eukaryota > Metazoa > Chordata > Mammalia > Dasyuromorphia > Dasyuridae > Sminthopsis > Sminthopsis crassicaudata. The sequence goes on along the minus strand of NC_133619.1, from coordinate 364,353,515 downwards.
AAGGCCAATAGGATTGCAAAAGAAGAAAGTGCCTTCTATAACATGTGAGTAAAACATGACCTATTGCCCAGCCTTAGATCAGTAACAGTTAGGAAGCCAGAGCAATAAGCCAAGCAGAATATCACCCAATAACCCAATGGCAAGTTTAGACATGGAAGAACAAAAAAAATGTTGTATTGTACCTTTCCCTCCCTTCCCAAGTTCGCTTTGCCAAGATGGAGATAAGGAGGGCTACAGTATGGGGAGGGTTCTACCTGGTACCAGAGGATGCTTTCAAGAGGAGCTGGGTTTAAATTTTGCTTCCACCCCTTGCTAGTTGTATATCCCAACTTGTGGCCTCTACTTCCTCAATTTTGAAATGAGAGGCTCAGACTCATGGCCATCCACCTTTCAGCTCTACAGTTATAAAATGTTAAGTTGTGGCAGAAGTGTGGAGATGTTTGATAAACCCAAAGGGCTTGGGAATTGTGCATATGTATGTGGGGGGAGAGGTGCTTCCCACACCACTGTAAGTTGTTGTTTTGTTTTTGTTTTTGTTTTTTTTTTAGGAAACTTTAGTGGACCATAGATGGAGACCATGTAAGTTTTCACATCATACAGACTCAACAAAAGAAAGAAGGAAATAAGCATTTATTAAAATTCCTACTATATACTGTGCTAGCACTTTATGCAAATTTCACATTTAATGTTCAATACAATTTTTCAAGGTAGGTTCAGGTTCTATTGCTATTTCCACATCATAGTAGAGGAAACTGAAGGGGGGAGGAAGTTAAATGAATTGCCTAGGGTCACACAGATGGGGTCACTTTCTGAGCAGGAATTGAACTCAGGACTTTCTGGCCTCAGACCTTTTGTTCTATTCACTGTACTTCCTAGCTATCTTTAGGATTTGAAGGGTCTCTCCTTTTCATGTGTCTCTATGCTTGAAATTAGCAATTTCTTGTACTTCACTGGAATCATAATAAATCCAAAAAATATCAGCCAAAAGAGAGTTATAAGATGTTAGAGCTGGAAATTACCATGTTCATGCCCCTTTTTTGGTTTAGATTTTATTGATTTCTTTTTTTCTGAATATATTATTCAGTGATACATCCCTTATTTTAAAAAAGGAGGAAATAGAAAGTAATTCAGCAAATTTAATACATCAATTTAATCTCATGTATATTAAACATCCTGAATTGTACGCTGCCACCTCACCAAAGAAGGGAGGGATATATGTTTTCTCTCCTCTTTGGCTTGTTTTCAAATTTAGCTTAATATTTTTCTATAAGCAAAAATATTTTTTTCTTTTACTTCCCTTAACAACTCCTTTCCCATTGCAAAAAAAGAAAAAGATGCTTAATACTTTTAGCTGTGTGACCCTGGGCAAGTCACTTAACCCCATTTGTCTCAGAAAACAAATTTGCTCAATCTGTACTCTTGAATTTATCATTTCTCTGTGTGAAGGTTGGGAGCCTTTTTCACTATGTCTCCTCTGGAATTGTGGTTGGTCATTTCATTAATCATAGTTTGTAAGTCTTTCAGAGTCATTTGTCTTCATAAAGTTATTATGTAAATTGTTCTCTTGATTAAGCTCAATTCTTTCTATCAGTTCATACAAGTTTTCTCGAGTTTCTTTAAACAATCCCCTATTCATTTTGTATTATAATATTATGGTACAATCATATATCATGACTTGTTCAGTTGTTCCCCAACTGATGCAAACTCCTAGGAAGACCTGAATTCAAATTCAGCTTTAAGTAGTTACTAGCTAAGTAAATCACTTAATCTCTGCCTGTCTCAATTTCCTCATCTGTAAAAATGGAGATAATAAAAGCATCTAGCTCCCAGAGTTCTTTCGAGGATAAGATGAGCTAATAGTTGTAAAGTACTTTTACAGACTTTAAAATGCTATATAGATGGTAGTTATTATTATTATCATAGACTTAGAACTGAAAGAATCTAATCCTTCATATCACCTATCCTGCAGGGTTGTTGTTGCGAGGGCCAATGGAGTTAATAATAATCATAAAATGCTTAGCATTGTGACTGGTACATCGTAAGCACTACATAAGTATTATTATTGTTGTTGTTGCTATTGTTATTACAGATGAGGAAACTGAGGCACAGTGAAATTAAGAGACTTGTCCTAACCAGGTCATTTAATTAGCAAGTGCTCTTGTCAAGATTCAAATTCAGGTCTTTCTTAATCCAAGTCTAGCACTATATATGCATAATAAATGTGATACAGAAATAGAAAAATGATTTAAATAACTTCTCTTAAAAAGAAGGGTAAAAAGGGTCACTAAGCTAGGAAGGGCTGAAAGGAAATTTGAGTCCAGGTTTCTCTTTCCATTCCACCAATGAAGTCAATGTTGATTGATCAAATAAATGCTGCATTGGAATTTGGTGCTGTGACTGTCTTTGTGGCAGATACTATGCAGCAAAATTCATGTAGCAGGAGGCTTTGAAACTTATGTTTCAAAAACTAAGGTACATTGCTACAAACTAGACCACGAGAAGAATGATGTTTCAAGGAATTGGGATGTTTCATCTGCAGAAGAGAAAACCTAAAGGAATTGTATTAGTCATCTTAAAGTATTTGGGGGGCTGTCACATGAAGGAGGAAGTAACTTTTAAAAAAAATTTTATCTCTCTTATGAAGACTCTGGGATACTTTAGTCCCATTTTCGCTTGTAGTCATGAGTAAGTCTTCCAGAGAGCTGGCTACTTATATCCCTCAAAGTTCTTGATCTTGAAGGAAGCCCTATTTCTCTAAAGCTATCAGCTTTAGTTCCCATTCCAGCATTTTCTCCCCAATATCAAAAACCAGTTTCAGTCTCTATCTTGCTAATATACATAATGCCCTACAATGAATAGCTTCTCCTTAACATTCATTAGCTTTTTATAAAGGGATAGTTAGGGAGAAGACATAAGAATAGAAAAGTGCAGCTCTTTTCCCCAAATAGCTGGGGGCAAGCTTTCCCTTTTCTTATTTCAGTCTCTGGGAACAATGGGTTTAAGCTTGAAGCAGATGCTAAAAGCATCTATTCCTCTGAGTTTGTTTCTAAATATGCTATTTTTTAAAAAAATATTTTTAATTTATGGAATAAAATAAGCATTTCCATTTCAGTATAATAAAAAAATGATTTCACATGAAACTGCAAATCTACCATGCACAACTTGCTATTCCTTTCAAATATAAAACAAAATTATCATATAAATTTCTTTTTTCCTCCCCCAATCTTGCCCTAGAGATAGCTACCATTAGACACAAATAAATATACACCCATATATGCATATGTAAAATTATTCTATATATACTTCTATTTATCAGTTTTTTTCTCTGGATGCAGCTAGTACACATTATGGGATATTACTAATGAAATAGTACTGTACTACTGTGATTTTAGAAAAACATGGAAAGACACACAAAATAATGAGTGATATGAGCAGAACCAAGAGAACATTGTTTACAGCAATAGCCATGTTGTTTTAAGAATGATTTTGAGTGAATATGTTATTTTGTCTATTACAAATACTGAAATTAATTCTAAAGGCATGTTAAATACAATATTGTTGATAGGTGAAGTCACTTAAGAAAATGGCACCTTGGCCACTGGGTTGCATTTTCTCACAGATTATTTTTCAGACTTTGATAATACTTTTACTGACTCTTTGGTTCTCCAAACTTTCAAATTTAATGAGGTCACACCCTGATATGTTCTTATACTCCATTTCCTTAGAACCGAAAAGAATAGACCCAAAAGAGATGGAAGTAACAATAGAACCATGTATTCAGGGACCACCACAGCAGTCCAAGTGGGAAGAAAAATGCCTGAAGACTGTAGACAGAGACTGCATCATGTGGTCAATGCCCTTTGTAAGCATTCTTGCCTCTGGAGCAGCAAAAAACAGACTATAAACAATAACTTCTTATGCTCTATGGTCTAAGTGGAGACCTTATTAGGCTTATAAGGACCATATTCATAAGGACTGGCTTTCAATGACCCCTGTTGCATTTATTTTATTTTATCATAAATTTAATAATTAATAAATAAATATTTCAGTATGCAACAAAGAAAAAGGGGGATTGCAAATGAAATCATGAGTTTCTTTGATGTAGAATTTACATTTCAAACATACATATTAAATTTATTTCTTTTTCTTTTTTATTAAAATTTTTTAATTTTAAATTTAATTTTATATATATTTATTTTATTTTATTTTCAAAACATGTGCAAAACCTTGTGTCCTCCCACTCCTTCCCCTTGACAGCAAGTAATCTAATATATATCAAACAATACATATTAGATTTAACAAGGTGTTAACAACTGACTTTCCAAAAAATCAACCCCCAAAAGAATGAAAGGATACAGTTTTAGGTCTAGTCTGAATGATGAACATTTTATCCATTATTTTCTTAAGTCTAGACAATGAATAAAGCAATAATAACTCAAGTCCTTCTTTGTAATGTTTGCTGATTTCCAAAGTATAAATGCTTACACTTAATATTTAATAGCTGGAGAGAACTCATGAATGCTGAGTGCAAATTAAAGCATATTTTTTACTTTATTTTTCTTGCTTTTCTTTTTTTGCAACATGGCTAATATGTAAATATGTTTTGCATTACTTCACATGTAAATGAGTATCATATAGTTTGCCTCCCCAATGAGTGGGAGAGGAGCTAATGGGAGAAAGAATTTGAACTTGAAATTTTAAAAATATGTTAAAAGTAAATAATATTAAATAATTTTTAAAATAATATCAGTTTTTGTTAGCTGGGTATGAGGTAGTTGTAGCACATCCCTGCTTCTAACAAATAAATATAGTTAAGCAAAATAAATCAATGCACTGATTACATCTGAAAATAAAGAGGTAATTTTGTATGGCTTCTGATGGTAGGGCTAGCAAAGATGAGCAGCAGTCATATAAGAGCAATTTTTTTATTGATGCAGGGAAGCATTTTTTGTTAAAGTTATTTTTTCTTTCTCATTTTCTTTTTTTAAAAAAATAATACTTCCCCCCCAAATTCCATGTTAAAACAATTTTAACTTTAAAAAAGTTTTAAGTTTCAAATACTGTCTCCTCTTTCCCATCCAGAAATAGTAAGCAATTTAATATAGGTTATACATGTGTAATCTTGTAAAATATAAGGAAGCTCTTTCTGATATTTAGAATTGTACAAGAACTAAATAGGCATTTTAAGAGTTGGTGAGTTTTCTCAAATGGTCACCTATCAGGGATAATGGAGAGAGGATTCTTTTAAAGGAAATTAAAAAATAAATCCAAAATGATTCCATTGATTAACATATCTATCACAAATGCTCACAATATCAGTATATTTTTGGTATGCTAGACAGAAGCATTATTATAAAATTTCTATTATTTTAAAGGTTTTGAATTTTTGCTTCTCTTAAATTTTATTCAGTTGGATGACATTCTTGAAGACTGCAACACTAAAGCATGAAAGAAATTAAATTATAGAAAGATAGAGGTCGAAAGTGCAGCATAATAGGAATAGTTTATATTATCTTTAGGGGGAAAAGGCTGGTTTTTAAGAAACTTTTTAGTTCTGAGGACTCAAGAAGGCATGCTCAGATAGTTTATTTCTAGCTGTCTTCTTGATGAAGAGTTTCCTAACAAAACTATTTGAACATCTTAAGGAATGGGGGAGGGAGATAACAGAGCAGAGTGATAAAAGGTGGGCTTTGAGATTAGGAAGACTGGGGTTTAGAGCTCTAACATACTGTATGATTGACTATAGCTAAATCCCTTACTCTCTTAGTCTTTCCAGTCAATTCTCTAAGGATAGAGATTAGGGATGTCACTGATTTGTATTGATAGAGGGAGTTCCCACACTGAAAGTCTTCTACACTAATGAAATCACAATTTTAAATAAAATTCTCCCCTTCAAAAAAAAAAAAAAAGGAAATTGAAATGAATCATATTTTGGAATCAATTCTAGATGTACCAGACTTCATCTTAATTGCACAATTTATAATAATATGCTTGCCATTTACTTCTCAAGGGTGCTCTGAGAATTAATTTCTTTGTCAGGATAAGGAAGCTGGCATGCTTTTGAGCCCCTCTGACCCTGAGCTTTAACAATATTTCTTTTTATCTCTAAGTTCCCAGCACACTGGACACACCCATATTTCCAAGCCAGAATTGAAAAACATTTCAAAACCAGGTAAGAACGCTCTGGGGATTATGCAGAGTTTGGAACAAGCTGGTAATGACTCCATTAGGCTAGATAATCTAGTATTTTTCATCCTGCAAGTGTTCTGAGATGAAGTGGGAGGAGGGATTAGGTAGGTGAGGCAGGGATGGGGACATTTAGTAATATAGTCTCTTGCAAAAAGTCAGACCTTAGGGGAAAAAAAAAAAGCACTCTCAAATTCAAGGATAGCATTTTACATCTATAGAACAGATGGGCACCTATATGGTTCAATTTGAGGTATTTTGGTACTAGGTGGCTCAGTGGATAGAACTCTGAACTTGGAGTCAAGAAGACCTGGACTGGAATCTAGCCTCAACTAGCTGTATGAGTTTGGGCAAGTCACGAAATCCTGTTTCCCTCAGTTTCTTCATCTGTAAAATGAACCAGAGAAGGAAATGGCAAGTCATTCCCAACACTTTTGCCAAGAAAACCCCAAAAGAGCTCATGAAGAGTTGGACCCAAGTGAAATGACTAAACAATTCCTAAGTATTCTCCCATCCGTCTTTCATAATGTCTGGAATTCTGCCCCTATAGACTGTTTGTAGTGGCTCTGCACTCCCATCTTCAAGATTCCCTATTGAACTACAAATACACTGGAAAGGTTGTCATGGGTTTAGACCTGTCTAATGCCTGGCACATACTTTGTTGTTCAGTCACTCTTCACCACCCCGTTTGAGGTTTTCTTGGCAAAGATATTTAGAGTGGTTTGCCATTTCCCTTTCCATCTCATGTTTCAGATAAGGAAACCAAGAAAAATAGGGTTAAGTGATTTGCCCAGGGTCACACAGCTAATAAGTATCTGAGACTAGACTTGAACTCAGAGTGTTGATTCCAAGCCTAGCACTTTGTGTACTGAGTCATCTGGCAGCCCTGGTAGATACATACACATATAGAGTTTTATTTTTCCAGTTACATATAAATTTTTTTTACATTTGTTTTTAAAACTTTGAGTTCCAGATTCTCTCCCTTCTACCCACTCTCCAATTGAAAAGGTACACATGAAGTTATGCAAAATATTTCCACAAAAGTTATGTTGTAAAAGAAAAACATAAATTTCCCCTTTCCCCTCCCCCCCAAAAAAACTTTTTTTTTCCTGAGGCAATTGGGGTTAAGTGATTTGCCCAGGGTCACACAGCTAGGAATTGTTAGGTGTCTGAGAACACATTTGAACTCAGTTCCTCCTGATTTAAGGGCTGGCACTGTATCTACTGCACCACCCCCAAAAAAATCTTAAGAAAAATGAAATTAAAAAATATGTTTTAATCTGTATTAAGGCATAATCAGTTCCTTCTCTGGGTACGGATAGCATTTTTAATTATAAGTCCCTCAAAATAGTCTTGGATCATGCATTTCTGAGAAAAGCAAAGCCATTCACAGCTGATCATTTCACAGCACTGCTAATACTTTATACAGAGTACATTTCATTTTGTATGAGTTAAGGGATGACTTTCCAGATTTTTCTGAGAGCATCCTGTTCATCATTTCTTAGAGAACATATTATGTTCTCTATGAATTCCATCATCATCACATACCACAATTTATTCATCTGTTCCCCAGTAAAGGACATCCCCTCAATTTCTAATTCTTTGCTCTAAGAAAAGAGCTGCTATAAATATTTTTGTACATATAAATCCTTTTCCTTTTTTTTTAAAAAAAATCTCTTTTGGGATTCATGCCTACTAGTAGTATTGTTAGATCAAAAGATATACATGATTTTATAGCCAATTGAAATAGTTCTTATCTTTTGATCATTTATCAATTGAGGAATGACTTTTTTTTTTATAAATTTGACTCAGTTCTCTATACATTTGAGAAAAGAAGTCTTCAACAGAGAAATTTACTTCAAAATTATTTTCACAATTACTGTTTTCCCATTCCCCATTTATTCTATTCTATTCTATTCTATTCTATTCTATTCTATTCTATTCTATTCTATTCTATTCTATTCTCTCTCTCTCTCTCCCTCTCTCCCTCTCTCTCCTTTTACTTTGTTCCTCCTCAAAAGTGTTTTCCTTTTGATCCTCCCCTCCCCCTTTTCTGTCACCATCCCTCCCCTTCCCCTTCTACTTTTATGCAGGGTAAAATAGATCTTTGTACCCATATTGAGTGTATATGTTATTTCCTCTTTAAACTAATTCTGATGAGAGGAAGGTTCACTTTCTTTCCCCTCTACTGTAAAATCTTTTTCTTGCATCTTTTTTGGCAGATAATTTACACCACCATTCTCCTTTCCCTTTCTCCCAGTACATTCCTCTCTCACCCCTTAATTTTTTTTAAAGATATTATCCCTTCATATTCAACTCACAATCATATCCTCTGTGTATATTCCTTCTAACTGCTTTATAATAATGAGAAAGTTCTTATGAGTTACAAGTATCATTTTCCTATGTAGGAATGCAATCAAACTTCATTAAGTTCCTTATGGTTTCACTTTATTGATTACTTCCTATTGCTTCTCCCAAGTCTTATATTTGAAAATCAGATTTTCTATTCAGTTCTGGTCTTTTTTATCATGAATACTTGGAATTCCTCTATTTCACTGGATACCTTTTCCCTGATGGATTATATTCAGTTTTGCTGGATAGATGATTCTTGGTTACAATCCGAGCTCTATTGTTCTCCAGATTATCATATTCCAAGCCCTCTGATCCTTTAATGTAGAAACTGCTAAATCTTATATTATTTTGACTGTGGCTCCACTATATTGAAGTCATTTCTTTCTAGATACTTGGCAATATTTTCTCCTTGACCTGGGAATTCCAGAATTTGTAATATTCCTGGGATTTTTCATCTTGAGATCTCTTTCAGTGAGTGATTGGTGGATTGTTTCCACTTTTTTCTACTTTACCCTCTGGTTGTAGAATATCAGGACAGTTTTCCTTGATAATTTCTTAAAAGATGATGTGTAGGCTCTTTTTTTGATTATGGCTTCCAGGTGGACCAATAATTTTAAAATTACCTTTCTGGGATAATTTGTTTTTTCATATTTCACATCCCCCCTATTTTTTCATTCTTTTGGTTTTGTTTCTTGATTTCTCATAAAGACATTTTTTCCATTTTCTCAAATTTGATTTTTGAGGAATTATTTTCCACAGAGAGTTTTTGTACCACCTTTTCCATTTGGTCATTTTTGCTTTTTAAAGCATTCTTTTCCTCATTACCTTTTTATATTTCCTTTTGAATTACTCTAATTTCTCTTTCCATTTTTCCCTTTCTTACTTGTTTTTCAAAATATCTTTTGAGCTCATCCTGAGGCCAATTCTTACTTCTTGTGGAGGCTTTGCTTGTAGGAACTTTGACTTTGTTATCTTCCTTGTTCCCATAGTAACTTTCTAGGATCAGAATCTTTTTCTGTTGTCTGCTCATTTTTCTAGTTTATAACACTCTAGTATATTAAAACAACAGAGTCCTTCCTTAACGCTAGTAAAGAAATCTCCTGTGAGCTGAGATCACTGGAAGCTGCCATTGCCATCATCACCTGCTCCTGGATGTTAGTTTCCCAGGGTCCTCTAATTCTACTGCATCAAATATTTCCTGCTGACCTTCAAGGTTGTCTTTGGTGTTTTGGGTCTAGAAACTGCCAGTACTGCTTCTAATTCAGAGACCCCAAAGCCCGTTCCTGTTTTGCTGGCACCCAGGCTGTGATGGCACTGGCGTAGTCTGCTCCAGGACTGTGATGGACTCCCACTCTGATGAAACAGAGTCCTGCTGACTCTTCCAAATTGTTCTTAGCTGGAAAATTGTTTCATTCTGTCTTTTTGTGGCTTCTGATGCTCTAAAATTTGTTTAGAGTCATTATTTAAAGGAATTTGGAGGGGTTTGAAGGAGAGCTCAGGCAAATCTCTGTCATTACTGTGGCATTTTGGCTTTGCCTCTGAGTTTTTATACTTTTAAAGGAAAAAATGAACCTAATTAACATAGGATTGGAGGCTGGATTGGGGGATATGGTGGAATGGCAAAGATATTGTTCCCACCATAGAGGAGTAACATCTTAAGCCAAGCATTATCAGTTGATAACAATTGAAACCAAAATAGATGTTGGGGCAAAGGGATGTAGAAATATGGGGAGAAACCTAAAAGGGGGCACTGAAATGGGAGGTTTTCATTGTTTAGTTAAATTTAGTCACGCCCAATCTTTGGGATACCATTTGGGTTTGTTTTTTTGTTTGTTCATTTGTTTTTGGCAAAAAAAAATACTGAAATAATTTGCTATTTCCTTTTCCAGTTTATTTTACAGATGAAGAAATTGAGGAAAACAGTTGTTTGCCCAAGATCATATAGCTAGTAAGTATCTGAGGCCAGATTTGGACTCAGGTCTTTCTCACTGTGCCACCTAGCTTCCATCTGCTACATACAGTTAAAAAAAGTTTATTTTTTAAATTTAAATTTAACCTAAATTTAAAACAGTAGTTGCAAAACTACCCTGAATAAATGTGTACTCTTCTAACTTCTTTCCTGATTTGAACTCAGGAAGATGATTTTTCCTGATTTTCAGCCCAGTGCTCTGTGCACTAAGGCACCACTCAGTTGCCTGAAGTGTGAAAAAGGAGAGACTAAAGACACATTTTATTGAATTAATACATTTCTTGGCCATTAACCTTGCCCAAACTAAGTATTAGGTTTTGAAGCAAAAGAGTTGAACTTTGAGCTTATTCCCTGTATAATTTTGGGCATGTTTCTTTCCCTTTCTCTGCCTTTGTTTTATTTCTTTTTTTTTTCTTTTAAAAGTATTTCATTTTTGCATCCTTGTGCAAAATCCTTATTTTTGCAAATCCTTGTGTTCCAAATTTTTCTTCCTCTCTTCCCTTCTTCTCCCTTCCCCAAGACAGTAAGCAATCTGATACAAGTTAAACTTGTACAATTCTTCTAAATGTATTTCAATATTCATTATTCTGCACAAGAAAAAAACAGATCAAAAGGGGAAAAAAATGAGAAAGAAAAAACCCCAAACAAACAACAACAAAAAAGGTGAAAATACACTATGCTTTGATATACACTTATTTAGTTTCTATAATTCTGTCTCTGGATGTGGATACCATTTCCCATCACAAGTCGATTGGGATTTGGATCTCTGTTTTCAAAAAATGAGGTGGTTTGGCTGGGTGATCTTCACCAATTGTGTGTGTGTGTGTGTGTGTGTGTGTGTGTGTGTGTAATCCTGAACACCTAGATCCTTCCTGCCTTTTGCTGCTTACTTTGTTCTTGTGTTAATTAAGGTAACTGCCAGTAAATCATAGTTCCTATCATCATACTGGGGCAGCTAGATGGCGCCAAAATGCACATAGTGCCAGTCCTGGACTCATCTTCCTAAGTTCAAATATAACTTGAGATGCTATCTTTGTGACCCTGGGCAAGTCACTTAACTCGGTTTGCCTCAGTTTCCTCAACTGTAAAATGAGCTGGAGAAAGAAATGGCAAACCCCTCCAAAATGGGGTCAGACACAACTGAAAAATGACTGAATTACAATCATCTTATGAATTCATGCTCATTTTTTTAAAAAATGGTGATTTAATGTCAAAAAAGCTTATTTGTTATTTGAATTGCTGGGCTAAGGGTAGGGGAATGGGGAATGTATATAGTTCTACTGACTTCTTCTATAGGATGCCAAGCAAATGAAGCAGGTCATTTTCCCACTGAGCATCTGGATGAATGGCTCTGATGTGCATATGTATAGCATGTTTTAAACATTACAAATTGCTTTACACACATAATTTCATTTACTCCTCACAATAGTCCTGTCAGCCAGTTGCCAGTGTAATAGAGAGCCTGTGGGTGAGGGGCAAGCCTTGATGCATACACAAATATTCCCCACCTGTTTTTAATCCAACCATGTGGAAACTTGAATAAATATTCTTCTGCTCATGAATGACTCAGGAGTTGGTATGATTTGGTGCTGAAAAGTCTTCTAAATGGCTTCAGTGTCAGAAGAATGGATGTCTCAGGAGGTGCTGAGCTGGACCTGAGCACACATACTAAAGGGATGACCCCACTATCTTTCAGCTTCTTTCTTTGAAGACTTCCAGTAAGAGGGAATACTTTGAACTGCCAAGTTGGGGAGAGACAGCTGGTCACATTTTCTTGTACAGTTGCTAAATGACTATGAGCACATGGCATGTCTATTTTGTATATATGTTTGTATCTATTTTTTCTTGATCTTGGTTGGAAAAGTATTCCAAGCTGAGAGTACTTGGGTGGCCATGGAGAGTTCAGGAGAGCCTGAGGTCCCATCTGAGGTCACTAGGAATTGGAGTTGTTAGCAGAGTCTACCAAAGCAACATCTTGGAAATGAATATGCCCAGCCATCAACCTTGTGGATATTCTAAGGTCTAGAGAGATTGCAGGATGGCAGCCAAGCAGTAGTTGAGCCCTCTGAGGAGCCAGCATAGTAAAATGCAAGAAAGGACTAACTGGTCCTTCCAGAGTGGACTGAGTGCTAAGTCTGGAGTCATGAAATTATTGTTCAGTTGTTTTCAGTCATGTACAACTCTTTATGATCCCATTTGGAACTTTCTTGGCAAAGTTACTGGAGTAGTTTGCCATTTCTTTCTCTAATTTATTTACAGATGAAAAAACTGAGCCAGAGAAGGTTAAGTGGCTTGCCCAGGGCCACATAGCTAATAAGTATCTGAAGGCAGGTTTGAACTCAGGAAGATGAGCCTTCCTGACACCATGCTATCAAGCTACCCAAAGAGTAAGGAAAAATTCAAATCTGGTCCCACTCACTGGGCAAGTCACTTTTATACTTCAATTTCCTCAACAGTAAAATGAACAGCACCTACCCCACAGGTGGGAAAAAATGATATATTTGTGAAGCACTTAGCATAGTATCTGGCACAAAGTAGGTTCTTACAAAATGCTTGTTTCCTTCCTTTTTTCTTCACTTCCCTTGAGCAAAAGAGGAAGAAGGAATATAATCAGTCTCAGAGAAGCTTCTCTGGGGAATAGTGACTGGCCCAGCAGAGGAGTGATCAGTTCCATTAGCAGACAATTTACCCATATGAGAGCAACAACTAAATGGAACTTTATGAAGACTCCACAAACAGAGAAAAGGATTTCCAGGACCAGAAACCAGGAGACACTCTTTAGTCACACATGTTTTTTCACATGTACCTCACTCCCTTGTTCTTTAAGCTTGAACCCACTTTCACCAGAGACCTTCTAAGTATAAAGAGAGTTCAATCCCAGTTTGAAGGAGTGGAGATTGTTTTATACTTACTGTTCTTGTTATGCCTTCTCAATAAATCTCTTTTTAAAAAATGAATGGAGACAACTTATTGATTAATAATGAGGAGCATACTGGTACATACTGGTGGGGTAACAGTACCCATGGGCTTACCCCTGGGACCCTGAGGGAGAAAAGCAGCCAACTTTTGGGGGACCCCAAGCTATGAGTTTTCTCTCCAGTTGTGGGAATTAGGAAGGTGTGTTACAATAGTAACATCCTCATTTTATAGAGGAGGTGACCGAGGGACTCAGAAGTAAGTGATTTATCCAAAGTCACACAAGTAGTAAATGTTTATGGTATTATTTCCTGACTTTTAGCCTATTCAATATGCTTCATGGCATTCATTTACTTTATGGGCCACATCTGTCTTCTGCCCTGAAGTTTATTCATTACAAATCAGATCTTGGGGGAATTTCATTATCTTAGGGTAGAAATGGACAGTTTAATTTAATAATCATTTTAAAAGAAGGCAATTACAGTGTGGGCTACCAATGGAGACATGGGTGTTGCAGTGGAAAAGTGTGGTGTTCTTTTTCCTCAAATGCTAGAGACTTTTGGTTAACTGGAGTTGCTATAAGGCTGAGTTATGTGAAATTGGGGGCTGCATCAAGGCATTTGGCTTTACACAATTAAGCTCTGGGTAACTTTGCTAGAATGCTTTCAATTTTCAGTTCTGGAGGGTTCAGCCCAAGAGCCCTTCCTCCCTTTGGTTGGCCCCTATGGGCAAATAGAAATCAGTTCAATAGGTCACTGTGCTCCTTCCTTTGTTAGCTTCCCTGGGGGAAAGTGCCAGGCAAGGAGGGTAGAAGCAGCAGCTCCCGGGCAGAGAGGGTGAGAACAGGCACAGGGGGAGCAGTTTGGCCAGGGGCAAAAGAAAAACAAACACAATTGATGTTAGTCTGTGAAGCTTGAGTATCAATTGATGAGTGTCCAGGTAACAGTGGGTGCTAATGAAGTTTTGAAGGCCCAAGAAATTCTGGAACAGTCAAACCTTTCCATTTGAATTGGTTGAGGCTGGTCTAAGTGGAGAATCAGAACTGTTGTGTTTCCAAAGGTGCATTTTCATTTCCTTTGAGCAAATGAACTAATTGCTAAAAGAGGGTTGCCAAGCACAGAAATTGGCTGTAATTTGGATCACATGCATATAAATAGATCCTTAAAGTGCTTAAAAACAGTTGGTTCTCCAAGTAATATTAAAGGCCCCTTCCCACTTTGCCCCTCCAACCCTCCACTAATATTGCTCCTCACCCCCCTCCATTCCGTATATTTTCATCTGTAGCTGATGGTTTCTCAGAGAGTGAGCCTTCCCTTCTGGGAACTCCTTTTCCCTCTCGATGCAAGAACAGTTTTCCATATTCATTGCTCCCTTTGGAAAACAGATCAGGGTCAGAGAATTCTGGGGCATGAGAGTTTATTTGCCCAAATTCACTATGCTGTCTGTTATCTAAGACATAGAGTAAGCTTAGGGACAGGGATGGCACTGCCAGCCAAGGGGGAGCTGCCCATTAAAACTATCCAAGGTGATCTCTAGCTACTGGGACCAAAGCAGTCCTAGATTGGAGAGAGTGAGGGCAGTTGCAGCAAGAGTTCCTTCTTGTTAGCAGCAGCAGGAATTGGGGTCACTCTGCAAATGACAGAGACAGAAGGTGGCAAATAATACAGCAAGATGCTGCCCTTTGCTGAGGTCCTTCCATTGGAGTGAGACTGCTCAGTTAGGACTGAGTTAGGGGGATAGTTCTGAAATCTTGTGGGGTGCTCAAGGGAAGGGGAGTTGTTTTTATTATTTGGTCTTTTCATAGACTTGTTCTCAGCTAAATGTTTGTGAGCACTGCAGCTTGCAGGCAGTGCTAGAGAATCAAAGAGCAAGACCTTTGGAGATAGGAGCCAAATTTTTGATGTTCCCAATGATTATCTTGGGTGGGAAATGAACCATTACAGATGTAACACATCCTCAAGAGCTTATCTACTAGTCCATATGTAATAGGTTTATTTAAATGGTCTTTCTCCTGAAAACAAGACAGAGTACATCTCCAGCAGGAGAGGGAACTTCCCACCTAGATATATACATAAGGAATTTGGAGGATTTTGTGGTGTTTCCCCCCTTTATTTTTTCCCCTGAGGCAACTGGAGTTAAGTGACTTGCCCAGGGTCGTGTTAAGTGTCTGAGACCAGATTTGAACTTAGGTCCTCTTGACTTCATGGCTGGTGCTCTGTCCACTGCACTACCTGGCTGCCCCTTTTCCCCCTTATTTGTGACTGAGGGATAGTTACTCCAAATTCTCTTTAATAAAATAACATCTGCTGAAGAATTAAGATAGAAACACACATTTTAAAAGTATCTACTATGTGCCAAAGCACTGTGCTAAGTGCTTTATAAATATTAGCCCATTTGTTCCTCCCAACGGTCCTGGGAAGTAGGTATTATGAGGCAGAGATTAAATGACTTGCCCAGCTATAATATATCTGAGACTGCATTTGAATTTTTATTTTCCTGCTTCCAGGCCCAGAACTCTGAATTATACCCTGTAGCTGGAGTGAGAGCATTTTCCTTTTTCCAAAAAAACTGAAGGAGGCTTCTTTTCCTTCCCCAAATGGGAAGAATAGCCAGGAGAGCTGGACTTTTCCCTCTGTCTCAGCAGCTATAGGACAGTTACTTCTCCTAGTTTTCTAAATTAGTCTGAGAATATACACTGACAATTTAGAATTGAATAGGTTGCATTTCTGTGCAAGAAAATATTATGTGAGGGAAGATCTTAAAATGAGCTGCAGAAAATAGTTGTAAGATTATCACAAGAGCTGGCTAACCCATCCATTGTACAGATAATGAAACCGAGGGTCAGGGAGATTATGACTGTTCAGAGTCATCCAGGTGGCTAAATGGCAGAGGCAGTGTTTCAATCCAGTGCTCTGATTGCACATGTGGTGCACATTCCACGGGTACCATGGTGCCAAGAACTGTTATCTCAAGTCCTAGGGTCACAGATTGAGATCTAAAAAAGTACTGCTGCAGTGCCCAGTCTAACCCCCTCATTTTACCAGTGATGAACTAAGAGATAACACGTCTGTAGCTCATACTGAGGATGTATAACACATTCACCTCAGCTCTCTGTCCCTTAGTTTCTTCATCTATAAAATGAGAGGGGTGAACACCAGGATCTCTCTGCCCACCATGCTTGCTAGAGGTATTACATACCTCCTTACATTTAAAAACAAGACAAATTTCAAAGTCCTGCAGAGCCCACAAGAGCTGTGAGCCCAAACCAATCTGCTAAATATCTTAGCTGACCCTGATTTCTGTGGCTTAAGTCAGGGGTGTGCTGGAACCATTTTGGGACCAGTGTACAAAAACTGTTTGATTAATTTTCAGGGTGAACATTTATACCTCAAGAAAATACTACAAATTAGAGTCAATTTGTTGTGTGATTGATTTCTAGACTTAAGAAAATGATGGAGAAAAGCTTAATAAGGCAGATTAAATCTGGTAGGGGTAGCTAGGTGGCACAGTGGATAGGGTGCTGGTCCTGTAGCTAGGAGGACCTGAGTTCAAATCTAGTCTCAGAGATTTGACATGCTCTAGCCTGGGCAAATGATTTAACCCTGATTGCTTCTCCCCCCACCCCTCCAAAAAAAAAAAAAGAAAGAAAGAAAACAAGAAAAATTTAAATATAAGGGTTTAATTTCAAGGGTAAAGGAAATGTTAGTAACAAAAAAAAAAAAATTAGCATTGTTAAATGAATACTTGCTCTTTCCCCAAGCTGGTTGTTAAACATGTATCAGCACACTGATGATATCTTAGATATACAGAATTTGACTTTCTCAGAATAAACCCCAATACTCCCATTAAATGATTTCCTCAAAAGGTTGATATATCTTTTTCAGACTGTTGCTCTAGTTACTATTAGTTACTATTATCATAAAATTAGAACATAAAAGATGCCTTAAGGTCATTAAGTCCAGCCCACTTATTTTACAGATGAGGAAACTGAAGCATAGAGCAGTTAAGTAACTTACCCAACACTATACAATAAATATAAGGTATTTTTAAAAAATAGTATTTTATTTTTTCAACTCAGATTTTCCTGACTCCAACTCCAATGCTCTTTCCACTGAGATTGATCAGGTCCTGAGGGTCTTGAAAAGGATAACAACCAGACAGAAATATATTATAAAAGTAAGAGAAAGGAGAAATAAATGTAATGGTGGCCCTGTTACATGAGAGGTATGAACTTTAGGTTCCTCTCTAGACCTGTAGTTACAATGCAGAAGTAGGAAAAGAAGGCAGTTAACGGACCCTTATAGTTCATTAAATTGTCTAAATCTTTAGAATTTTATAGTTGCAAGAGACCTTATAGATTGCCTTCTCCAGCTCTTTCTTCTTCTCCCCCTCCCAAATCCTTCATGAATGTCCTTTACAATTGTCTCCAAAATGGCATGTAATTGAATTATTTTATAGATGCTTTAAGGGAGTGTATTTTGGCCAAATTTCTCTGCAAATGAATGATAACTCTAAATTATTGATGTCTCAATTAAGGAGGTGTTACTGTATGATCCAAGCTTTCAGATAACTTTCCACAATTCCTTTCTTACACTTGGATACCTGTGCTTTTGGATTCTCTTCTCCTATATAAACATCTTTGTGCACTGAAATTACAAAGAGCAAAGTTGGACCCTGAGGAAGGGGTAAAAAGACCCTTTACTACTTGGCAGGGGTTGGAGAGAGTGGGCCACAAATATGGATCACTGAAAGTGTCAGATTTTTAAAATATATTGGCCAATTTTGCTGAATTTTTCTTCTTTTTTATAATATAAGAGATGGCTCTCTGGGCAGGAATATAGAGGGAATCTAGATGGGTGATATAAAAACAAAAGATCTAAGAGCAAAATCTATTTTAAACTATTCAGACATCATTCCTGTATATCAGATGATTAAACATGAATATATAAAATGCTTCATAAACCTCAAAGAACTATATTTGTTCATTATTCGGTTCATTTTAGGCATGTCTGACTCTTTGTCACCCCATTTGGGTTTTTCTTGGCAAAATCACATTTTCTTCTCCAGCTCATTTTGCTGATGTGGAACTGAGAAGAGTTTGTTCCCTTTTATTGTCCTGCCTCCATTTCCCTAAATTGTTCTGCCTCAGTTTCCCTGAACTGTTCTGCCTCCGTTCCTTTTATTGTTCTGCTTCAATCCCCCTGGTTGCAACACCTCCTCCTCTTGCTCATTAGGACTGAGATAATTAGGGCTGTGGCCATTCTGGCTTTTCAAAAGATAAAACTCCAAATGTCCTGTTTCAGACACCTAATTGGCATTGTCTCCCTCTATCTCTTCAGACTTCTTGGCTCTAGTTTGACTATCTCCTTTACTCCCAATTTGTAAGAATTTATGGTCCTACCCCCCCTCTCTGTCTTGGGCTACCCTGGTTGCTTAGAACCATGTGTGTGTGTGTATATATATATATATATATATATATAAATATATATATATATATATATATATATAAATATATATATATATATATATATATATATATATATATATATATATATATATATATATTTCATAGGAAATTCACATTCCTTACTGGATGCTTTGAGACATCAGTCCTGGGGGCATCATGCTCCCAGCACAATCTCTCCTCAAATAAAATTTTAAAAACTCTCTAATCTTACCTCACTTTCTCTGGCATTACAAGTTAAGTGACTTGCCCAAGGTCACACAGTTAGTAAGTGTCTGAGGCTGGATTTGAATTCAGAAAGATGAGGCTTCCTGACTCCAGGCATGGCACACTACCCACTTCACCACCTGGCTGCCCCCAAAGCACTATAGATGCCTTAGTTATCCCTTTAATTCATATTATCATCATTAATGTTCTCTTCTTAGATTGTATCATGGTATTGAGATGGTTCTAGGTTCTCCAAGGCTAGAACAGTGTCCTGAAACTGGGATAGAGAGCTAGCAGAGAGGAATCTTTTTCAACCAAAGCAGATTAGCCTTTCCTCAGCAATTTACAATGTAGAGAATTGCCTGGAGGAACTGAAAAGCTCAAATGGTTTACTCTGGGTCAGGCTGACCTCAGAAATCAAATGGTTATAAAGAATGCCCAGTTCCCTCAGGTGTTTTTTGGGGGTTATGTTTTGGATTCTCCAAAATAGATTGACTTACCTGCTGATATATATCTCAAAGTGCCCTTTTCTCGGAGACTATCTACTGCCTCCATATGCCAGTCAGGTTAACCCTATTGTCCCTGTCTGAACTCTAAGATAACGGCCACACTCCAGCAAAACTATCTTGGAAGATGTGCTAAACCAGGTTGAGGGTAACCAACAGACCTCAAAACTGTCAGGGAGTTAGAAGGATGCGAAGATTTACCCGAAAGAAGAATGAATAGATGAGAACAATTTGTGGCTAAAGCAGGTGCTGGGGAACACCTAATGTTTGGTCAGACAGAGAAGCACCCTGAGCCATCACCAACTACCCCACTTTTGTCCTGATATGGAACTTCAGTGACTCCAAGAAGGAGTTTGTTCAACTCTGCCTCCCTCGAATCCAATTCATGAACAAGTCAAGATATTATGCATCATATCAATGCCCCTCTTGAAAAACGAAGGACAGACAATGATTTACTCAAGAGTCACATATCAGTAGGGGCTAGAAAGTCTGCTTGAACCTAGCCTTCAAACTCTAATCTTCCCTAGCCACTCTGTTATGTTGTTTCTCTACTGACACATTTGTATATTCCAAACCCAAAAGAATGAACAACTAAGTAAACATAATGATACTATAATTAGAGCACTTAGTAGGGATTTATGAAGAAAGGTGATTGTTTTGGCTTTTGGAAGTCTTAGTAGGTGGTAGGATTGGCAACACTATTTTTTTTTCATCTTTTAAAAATAGTATTTTATTTTTTCAAATACATGAAAAGATAATTTTAAACATTCACCTTTACAAAATCTTGTGTTCTAATTTTTTCTCCTCCTTTCTCCCTCTCCTCCCCAAGACAGTAAGCAGTCCAATACAGGTTAAATATGTGCAATTCTTCTAAATATATTTCCATATTATTTGTATTGTGCAAGAAAAAAAACCAAGCAAACAAATAACAAAAAGGTGAAAATACTATGCTCTGGTCCATATTCAGTTTTCATGGTTCTCTCTCTGGATGTGGATGGCACTTTGCATCACAAGTCTATTGGAATGGTCAACAATACTATTAATGCCTCATTTGGAAAATGTATAACACATGCTATGATCATTCCTTCCTTTTAGCCTGAACTCATGCCATTTCCCCAACCTTAAATACCCCACTATTATTTTTGTAGTGACAACAAACTAGAAACAAACTGTGTGTTCATAAAATGGAAAATGTCTGAAATAGCAGATGTAATAATGTATTATTGTTGAGACTTAAGATATGACAGAAGGGATGGATTTAGGAAAACCTTTAAAGACCTATATGAAATGATACAGAGTGAAGTGAGTAGAACCAATAGAACGACTTATATAATAACTACAAAACTGTAAAAGAAAATACCTGTGAAAGTCTTAAGATACCCTGATGAATGCAATGACCATTCAGGACTCCAGGAAACCAAAGATGGAACATATTTCACCATTCTTAGCAGAAAAAGAAGAGCATAGAAATATAGAATGAGACATTGATTTTCAGAAATAATCAAAGTGGAAAAGTAAGAGTGATATAAAAAAAAGATTATCAGTAAAGCATTAAAAAAGAATAGAAAGAAGTTCAGAAAGGTCTACAGATATTCAGGATATTATTGGAACTACTGTTTTAAATTTAGGTTATACTTTTTTTTTAAACTGTATATAACAGATGGAAGCTAGGTGGCACAGTGAGAAAGACCTGAGTCCAAATATAGCTAGTCTCAGACTAGTAAATGTATGATTCTGGGTAAGTCACTTAACCCTATTTGCCTTGGTTTTCTCATCTGTAATATGAGCTGGAAAAGGAAATGGCAAATCACTCCTGTATCTCTGCCAAAAAAATCCCAAATGGGATCATCAAGAGTGAAACACTACTGAAAAATAACTGAACAATAGCATGGCGTTATAACAATCTTATTTTTGTATAAAAATGTTCTTTTTTATATCTGTTGAATTCATAAGAATAAAAATACATGTTAAAGGCTTTCTTCCAAAAAAAAAATTCCATTTAACACTGATAGGAAACTGATAGGATTTTCCAAATCCTTTTTAAAGTCCTGGTCTTCAGAAACCCACAGGAATTATATTGAAGTTAGAGCAACAATATCCTTCTCATTCGAAAGAATCTCTTTGGTTCATATGAAAATAAACAGGTTAAGGGGGGAAAAAAGCTAAGTGAAATGATTGTGGCACATTCCTTCTTTTATTACATATATTTACCAACAACAGAACAGGTTTTTTAAAACTTCCTTTTTCTTTATCAAACTGTGCATACCCTTTGACCCAGCAGTGCTACTACTGGGCTTATATCCCAAAGAAATACTAAAGAGAGGAAAGAGACATATATGTGCCAAAATGTTTGTGGCAGCTCTTTTTGTTGTAGCTAGAAACTGGAAGATGAATGGATGTCCATCAGTTGGAGAGTGGTTGGGTAAATTGTGGTATATGAAGGTTATGGAATATTATTGCTCTGTAAGAAATGACCAGCAGGAGGAATACAGAGAGGCCTGGAGAGACTTAAATCAACTGATGCTGAGTGAAATGAGCAGAACCAGAAGATCGCTGTACACTTCAGCAACAATACTGTATGAGGATGTATTCTGATGGAAGTGGAAATCTTCAACATAAAGAAAAACCAACTCACTTCCAGTTGATCAATGATGGACAGAGGTAGCTACACCCAGAGAAGAAACACTGGGAAGTGAATGTAAATTGTTAGCACTAATATCTGTCTGCCCAGGTTACATGTACCTTCGGAATCTAAAGTTTATTGTGCAACAAGAAAATGATATTCACACACATGTATTGTATCTAGACTATATTGTAACACATGTAAAATGTATGGGATTGCCTGTCATCGGGGGGAGGGAATAGAGGGAGGGGGGGTAATTTGGAAAAATGAATACAAGGGATAATATTATAAAAAATATATATAATAAAATTATTAATAAAAAAAGGAAAAATTATCCATGTATATGTTTTAAAAATAAAAGCTTTAAAAAGAAAAAAAAAGAAAAAAAATAAAACTTCCTTTTTCTTTAAATTTACCCAAAACTCTCTCTGTACACAAAAAACCAGATCTATATCTGTGTATGTGTTATACTAAGAGATACACTAGTCATAGATTCATCCTATAAAGAGTACAAGAGTTCAAAGAGAAGACTCCTCATAAGGCTTATGAGTTTCTAGTTATCTCATTCATAAATTACATTCTGCTGATTGTATTGAGATCTGGACCCTAGAAAGCCTTTTTAATGAGCTCCACGGTCATTTGCGAGAGACTGACCCAGGCATTCAAATGGAAAACCAAAGAAGTCCATGACAAACACATATTAAATAGATTACAAAATGAATGGGGCAGATGGATAGTGAATTGGGCTTACAAGTAAATAAGAAATGATTGAATTATTATTTGGAAAATCTTCTGGTGTTTTCACTGATGCTAAACTCCCTGCTTGCCCCTAAAGCAAGGGTGTCTCAGAACAGTTTGAATAGGCTTGAAATCCATTGTTAAATTTTCAGAATGAGCATTTAAGACCTTAAAAACTGGCTACTACCATAAATTATGATTTTGTTTTGTTTTATCTTATTAATTGTCTAGAGTGACAGAGAAAATGTTAACACTGCAGAAACTTAAAAGTATCTTGCATACTTTTTTTTTTTTTTTTTTTTTTTTTTTTTTGGCGAAGAGCTGGCTGTTGAGCATTTTTTAGCACATACCCCTATCCAAGACCTATCAGTATATTTATTTATTTTTGAGGTAATGGGGTGAAGTAACTTGCCAGGTTCAAACTCTGATCTTTTTAACTCTAGAGTCAGGACTCCATCACCCGTATCACCTAACTTCCTGGACTAGTATCATATTGGTCATGTTATGAAAAAATCAGAGCAAAAGGGGAAAAGCACAAGAAAAAAAAGCAAACAAATTTTTTAAAAGATGAAAATAGTATGCTTCAATCTACATTCTGTGTCATAGTTTTCTCTCTGGATGCAGAAGATGGAGATGCCAGAAGACAGGAAAGGTGGTGGTGGGTGGGGAGGGGGCCAATAGCTAGGACTCTTCTCTCTTCTGCAGAGCAGACTTGGTCATTATAATAAGACGGTGTTCATATTTTTTTGGTTGTTCTTTTCATATCCATCATTGTATTTCCTGATTCACTTGCATCACTTGGAACCAGTTCCTATAATCCCTGATCACTACAAGAACATCACTAATCCAATGAACATTCGCTATTGATGATCAATAATACCAGTGATATTGACGGCTATAAGACACAGGCGAGAGAATCGAAGGAAAACTGAGAACGTCACTGGAGTGAGATCCTTTCTTCCCAAACCAGGGAGTGTGTAAAGACACCGTCCGAGCAGCACAGAAGTGCAGCCAGACAGGAAGGACTGCCCTGACCAAGCCAGGGCTGGACAGGCCCCAGTTAGGTTTGAGTTGGACCTGACCTCTCTCTGTTAACTCGGTCCATCCTGTGGCTGGTCTGCCCTGAGATTCTGGCCAAGGTAAGAGGAAGTTCTGGCTTCTGGGACCTGGGGAAGTAGTGGGCGGTGGAAGATTGCCCAGCAGCGTGGACTTCCTGTTCATTGTTTATACAATGAGGTTCAACTTCTCCTTTCCCTTCTGGCATCCCAGGCCTTTTTTGTTCCCAGGTTCTCCCTTTAAACTTAAACCAGGTGACAGAGCCAGTCAACAAAAGTACAGAATGGAGGAGATTTTGTTTGTGCTAATGCTGGGCAGCTAGTAATGCTCTTATGTCCGTTGGTGTAGGGGAAGATGGCTAGCAGGACTCAGAAAGAAGGGTTTCTGTTCTAACTTGCTGTATAACCTTGGATGAGCAAGCTATTGCACCTCTGCAGTACTCTCTTACACACTGAATACTAATACCAGACTTCCTAAGTATACCATGGGGATTAGCTAAGTGGAGAGGTAGGGAACTGTTGCATGAAATTTAAATCCTATATATGTCAAGCATTTTGGGGGTTCTCCTGACCTGTGATATCACTCCCTCTGATTTGAGGGTGGGACTGCGAAGCAAAATATTCCTCCCAAAGCCTTCCTTTCTAGAGGGCTCCCAACTTGACATATGACTCTCCATTTCCCACAGCATCTCTACTTGGTTTCCAGACCACTGAACATCACGCTACTCATGTTGCTTCTCTTTGATGGCCATCTTCTCAGCTTCGTTTTGTGGACTGTCTTTCTGTCATTAGATTTTAAACTCTGATTGTAGAGCCTTTTTTTCCCCTTGTATTTCACAATACTTAGTACAATGTCTTATATAGTAAATTTTAAAGAATTGAATAGTCTTAAATTTAAATGTAAACAGATCATAAATTTAATTATTTAAATTTAATAAATAAATTTAATTGCCTTAAAGAATTTTCTGATGACAAAGAAAGGTTGGATAACTGGCTCAGAATTCCATAGTCATAGTCAGAGGTAAGTCTTAAACTCAAATCTTCTTGAATCTAAGGCTACTTCTGCCTTCTGCTATACAAATATAAATTGTTATTATTAGCATACTATTAATATGATTTTTAAATCAAGGGTAGATGACTGAGGAAAACAGCAAGTGGGTATGGTAAAAAGTTTCCTGAACTTTGAGTCCCAGGACCCGAGTTCAAATGTTGTCAGAACTATATAATATTGAAGTCTCTTCCCTTATCAATATCTCAATTTATAATCTATAAAATTGTATTAAATGAGCTGGAAAGTCCCTTTCAGCTGTCGTATGATTCTTAGATGTAAAACTACCATAGTCAGTAGGCAGTAAATTTTCATTAATTACCTATAATGTGCTGGATACTATATTAAGCACAGGGGAACAAGGGAAGGTAAATGATATCTGCTGTCCATGAGCTCACAGTCAATGGGGAAGACAACATTAGGAACTAATGACAACTAGGAACAGACACACTTTGTGCAGAATCATTAGGAAATAATTGAGAGATGCAGGAACTGGCATTAAGGGAGTGGAAGAAAGGCTTCCTCTGGAAGATAAGGCTTTAGCTGAGGCTTGGAGGAAGCCAGGAGGCTGAAAAAAGGAGAAGGGGCACTCTCGGCTGGAGTGAACTGCAAAGAGCCAGGACTTTCATATCAAAGAGACAGGGGAGGGAAGTGAAAGGTGTGAGAAGGGAAAGTCCTGAGGGACTTTTCCTGGGAAATTCACATTCCCTGCTGGATGTTTTGACTCATCAGCCAACATGAGCATTCACCATTGATGATCAATAATACCCGTGATATTGACAGCTACAAGACACAATCGAGAGAACCCAATGAGGTGAGAGTCTGCACAGTAGGAGTGGGAAGAAGGGAAGAACTCCAGGGGCTTCCTAAGGGGCTAAGACAAAGAGCCTCAACTGACCAGAATGTTCAAAGAGCAGAACTTTCTGATGAACTGAACTTCTCAGTAATGTCAATATGACAATGTCTTACTAGTTATGTGACCTTGGGAATATTTTGGACCTCAGCATTTGTAAAATGGACAAGGATATCAATGTCAGAAAGGTCCTATTTTGTTTTTGTTATTGAGTTTTCAGTCACCTCTGAATTTTCATTGACCCCATTTGGAGTTTTCTTGGCAAAAATAATGGAGTGTTTTGCTATTTTTTTCACAAGTTTCTAGACTCTAGGCCCAGAGCTCTAACCTCTACTCCACTTTGCTGCCCTGAAAGGTCCTATATATATATAAAACAAAATATTAATAAATATCACTCTCAGTGGTAGTAAAAAAGGCTTACCTCCTTTTGCTTCAGTTCATTTAGATTTTCCCATGTGTTTCTGAATCCCCCTTTATTATTGCTCTTGGCAATATAATATTCATACAATTTATTCAGCCATTCTTTAGTGGATGGGCATCCATTTCAAACAATGAAGTCATCAGCATAGACAGATATGTTATTCAGCAGTCTTGGGTTTTCACCAGGAAAGGAAAAGAAACATTTTTAAAGTTCCTATCATGTGCCAGGCACTGTGTTAAAATATCATCTCATTTGATATTCACAACTCTGGGAGAGAAGTGCTATTAATATTTCCATTTTATAGTTGAAGAAACTGAGGCAGATGGATATTAAATTATTACTCTCTGAGACTAGATGTGAACTCAAGTCTCCATGATTCCTGTTTCAGTGCTCTATTCACTTTGATACCTCTAAAATTCTCCCACAAAGAGGACTCTCAGGCTATTGTTTCACTTATATAAATATAAATAGAGATAGTACAGTGCAGTGGGGAAAAAATACACAAAACAAGCATTGGATTTTGATGGAGAGGATCTACTATTTGCTAAGTAGCTGCCTATTGAAACTATTCAGCACAATTTTGGAGAGTTTCAGTTTTTTTCATCTGTAAAATGAGGAGATTTGAATTATACGACTTCTAAGATTCCTTTTAGTTCTCAAGCTATGAAGAGATGAAATACAATGGAAATTTATTAAGCATCAACTGTATATATAGCATTATGTTAGAAGTGGGAGATGTCTTCAAATTCACAATATAAGAAGATAAAGTTATGAGATTTTAGTTCTAGAAGGGATTTAGTTAAAACCAAACTAAACTAAACCCCTCTCTCCTTTTATAATTCAGGAAACTGTGGCTTAGTTTAGAGAGGCTTGAAGATCTTAGAATTGTGAGGCAAAGAATTATTCCAAACATTTCCCTTTCTCTCTTCCCCCTTTCTCCTCTCCCCTCTCCCCACCCCCATCCCTGTTCTCCAAACAAAACAAAACAAAAAGAAGTTGTTCTACAATATACTGCCAATTATCCACCTTCTAGTGGGATACTGAAGTCTTGCCATTTATGGTCTTCTCCATATGACTGCCAAACTTACCTGAGCTACACCACTCAAATCAAATCCTTCTATCATGTGACAAGACAATATCTTGAAACCAATTATCTTGTCCATGGAGCCTGAGCTTTGGGCTCCTAGTTTCCTATGTCTCAATTTCTTTTGCTAACTATAGTGTAAACTCCTTAAAGGAGATAACCTTTTCTATTACCTTCTCCATTGGTGTTCCCCTTTGGCACCCAATACAGGACTGGACATGTAGTAGATGTGCCTAACATTACAAAAGTAGTAAGCAGCAGGGAGTTAGACTTTTGACTATCTAGTACGGAGAGGATCAATTCAACAAATATAAAATGCCTATTCTGTGCATGTTGGTGCAGTTGATGCTGGGGATCAAAAAATTAAGATAACAAAGTCTGTTCCTAAGGATCTTAAAAATGAATGGCTGTTCAGTTGTCTCAGTATTGTTTGATGGTTCATGATGTCATTTAGGAGATTTTCTTGGCATTTCCTTCTCCACTGAATCCTGTGGTTTCATTTTGTCAGGCAACCAGAGATTGAATACTTGCTCAGGGTTGCACAGCTAGGGAACATCTAAGGTTGGATGTGAATTCAAGTATTTCTGACTCTAAGCCCAAGGTTCTATCCACTGAACCACCAACTGCCTCTTTAAAAAAAATAAATGAAAAACTAATAAAAAATAATATATAAGAAATACTTTAGAGAGGCAGAAAACTTCTCTGTGGAATTTGAAAGGTCATGTCCAACTGAGAGAGCAGAGATTTCATAGAAGAAGTGAATTAAAAATTATTTGAGTAAGGTGGTGAAAAGGCATTCCAAGTATGGAGAGCAACATGAGCAAAGAAGATCCAGGGAACATTAGTATATTTCAAGTTCTCCCTGTCCTTGGAGTCTATGATAGACCATCTGGACAGAAAGAAGCAATAGATAAAAAGTTTAGGAAATCGCAAGCTTGGCAATAGAGACATGAGAAAGAGATTTCAGTTATTCAGACATATACTAGAGCCTTTCTTCCTCCCTTCCTCCCTTCCTCCCTTCCTCCCTTCCTCCCTTCCTCCCTTCCTCCTTCCTCCCTTCCTCCCTTCCTCCCTTCCTCCCTTCCTCCCTTCCTCCCTTCCTCCCTTCCTCCCTTCCTCCCTTCCTCCCTTCCTCCCTTCCTCCCTTCCTCCCTTCCTCCCTTCCTCCCTTCCTCCCTCCCTCCCTTCCTCCCTTCCTTCCGAAGCAAGTTAAATTACTTGCTCAGGTAGGGCACATAACTAGGAACTATTAAGTGTGTGAAGCTGGATTTGAACTCAGGTTCTTCTCACTTCAGGGCCAGTTCTCTATTCACTGAGCCATCTAGCTGCCCTCCCCCATACCTTTTTGAAATCATCCTGCTGATCAGTTCTTATAGAACAATAATATTCCATCACATTCATATACTATAACTTGTTTAGCCATTCTCCAACTGATGGGGATCCACTCAGTTTCCAGTTTCTGGCTTCTACAAAGAGGGCTGCCACAAACATTTTTGCACATGTGGGTCCCTTTCCCTCCTTTAAGATCTCTTTGGGATACAGACCCAGTAGAGACACTGATAGATCAAAGGGTATACACAGTTTGTTAGCCCTTTGGGAATAGTTCCAAATTGTTCTCCAGAATTAGTCATCCCTTTTAATGAAGTAATGGAATCTCTGGTATACAAAGAATACAAAGCGAAGACTCCTTCCTGCTTTTTCTTTGCTTTAGTTTCCTCATCTGCAAATTCACCTGGAAAAGAAAATTCTAACCAGTCCCATATTTTTGTGGAGAAAACCCTAAATGGGGTTACAGAGAATTGTACATGACTGAAATAACAACAACAAACAACAAAAAGCACAGCCCCACTATATTATATCCTTATATCCTTACTCAATAAACTATCATTGCTCCTTGTCATCTTCAAAATAAAATACAAAATCTTCTGTTTAGCTTTCAAAGCCCTTCATAACCTAGTCCTCTCCTACCTTTTCTGTCTTATACCTTCCTTTCTGACATATATTTTTAGATTGAGTGATGCTGGTCTCCTAGACGTTCCACCAACAAGACATTCCAAGATTTCTCACCCCAGTATATACATCTTCCACTAGGGCATCTCTGTGACCTGGGCCTTCAGACTGCTCCCTCTTCAGTACTACTTGTAATCCACCTTCTACCATTTAGAACCAAGGTTCCCCCCCCCCCATCATTGAAAGCTTTTAGGAACCACTTTAGCTACTCCTGATGGATTGCTTTATTTATTTTTTTATAAGATTGTCAGAGCATAATCTCAACAATAACATCATTGCATCAAAGAGCTTGTTTATTTTTTGTAATTTTTACTATTTCTTTAAGATAGTTCTTCCTTCTTTCTTTTCTCATTTACTTATTGGCCATCCATATAAAGTGATGTGAGGTTTGATAACTAGTTTCTTCCCAAGGGGAGTTTATAAAACTATAATAAAGTGACAGAGGCAATATGATATAATAGGAAAAGTGCTGAATTGGGATTGGGCCAAATGATCTCTAAATTCTTTTCATCTCTAAATCATTTTTAGATCCTATGAATACAGGAATACAATCTAGGAGATGTCACAAGTATACAATCACAAGTGACCAATGAGGGGTGCAGGCAGTAAATGACATGAATTCAAGGCAAGGAAATACCATTGAGTGAAGTAGGTCAGGGGAGGCTTTATGAGGTGTAGTGAGACTTCATCTTAATCTCAGAGGATCTGAAGAAATGAAAGTGGGAAGAGCCCTGGGGAAAGATGTGGCTCAGAGTGTGACCTGAACAAAGCCCTGAAAAATGTTCAGGAGGCAATTAGTAGGCAGACTTATAGGGAAATGGGCAGAAAGCAAATTATAAGCTTAGAAGCTGCTTATAGGCAACTACTTGGTAGAAGAGAAATGATAAAGTCTAGGTTTGTGTTTTTTTTTAATTTTTAAAAAAATTATTTAAAAAAGAAATTAGTGGGGGCAGCTAGATGGCACAGTGCATAAGAGTAGGGGTCTTGGATTCAGCAGGACATGGGTTCAAATGTGGACATAGGTACTTGATACTATCTGTATGACACTGGACAAATCACTTAACCCCAATTTTGTCACAAAAAAAAGAATTTAAAAAATCAATTAGCAAGCAATTAGATAAAGATGAAGATGACTATAGTGCTATCCTTGATTTGCCTACTCTTCATTCCCATTTCCATGAAGTTGAGGACGAAGGGAGGCTCCCTTATAGGAGCATCCAAGATTAGTCAATTCCTCTCAGTCTTGGATTTGTGGGAGCAGTGGTAGGAAGATTGGATTTGGAGCCACAGAATCTCGGTTTCAATCTTGGCTCTTTCTATTTGTGTGATTTAGAGCAAACCATTTAATCCCTCTTTGCTTAGTTGTCTTTATCTTTTCAATGAGTGGATCTGATTAGATGATAGCTATTTAAGTGAGAGTGGATAGGGTGCTGCACTAGAGCCAGGAAGCATCTGCCTCAGTCACTAGCTATGAGACCCTGGGCAAGTGGAAGGAATACAGTAGTCTTTCTGAACCTCTAACAAAGAAACTGCTCTCATATTCTCTCCCCTGTGCCTGATCCTGCCAGATCCGGATAAAATTCTATCAAAATCTATCAGACTTTGGTTGTTTGGGAGAAGGTGCCCCATTACTTCTGGGGCCCCAAGCAGGCAGTGCCCAGTTCTACTTAGCAGCACAATGAATCTGATGACATAATTTTCCCTGACTACCTGTTGTTTTATTTTTCCCTCAGTAAACTTGGCTCACTTTATCCTGTTTGCCTCAGTTTCCTTATCTGCAAAAATGAGCTAGTGAAAGAAATGGCAAACCACTCCAGTATCTTTGCCAAGAAAACCCCCAAATGACTGAGAAATGAAGGAACAACTTCCCTATCTTGGTATGAGTTCCATTTTCCCTTGTACTAGGCCTTTGATATTCTGAAACTTCTAAATCTGATCTTCAATTTCCTCATCTATAAAATAGAGATAAAAATAATACCTCCTTTACAGGATCATTGTGAGGATCAAATGAAATAATATTTGTAAATCACTTTTCCAATATTAAAACATTATATAAATGCTTTCTATTGTTATCTTAGATAATATCTATATTTCTTACATATCTATGTACAATATACAATATGTATGAGACATAAGAAATACATTATATATATATATATATATTATAATAATATAAAAGATCTCTTTTCCCTATCTATAGCCTATCTATAACTTGCCATTGTTTGCATATCCCTCCAATCTAAGACTATTGAGAAGGGATTTAAATTATCCGTCTTCTACCTAATATAAATCCCTAATTTCACAAACGAGAAAACTAAGATTCAGAGGAGATGCTCAAAAGGGTGGAGAGTGTCTCCTAAATCCCAATTTAATGATCTTTCCACTATATTATATTGCCTCATTTTAAAACAATGCTTTGAAAAAAAAAAATTGGTCTCAGAATGAACAGAGCAATTTTGTGCATTTCTAAGTGTCAAAATAAAGTATTAGGAGAAAGCTCTTTTGCATATGAATGTTGTTTCCACCTTTCTACTGCCGCTCAGTTAAAGGTCCCATGAAAGTCAGTTTCCTTTTCTCATTGAGGTTAAACCCTCTGATGGGGAATAAAAACAGGTGGGAAGTCATAGAGCTTTTGCTATGTCACAATTTTGCTGTTTAGTTTAGTCTCAAACACTCAGGATCTTAGTATAGAAAGACAATTCCATGGCTATCTAGTTTAAGTCAGAGAAGAACTAGAATCCCTTCTATGAAATACTGGATCACTGGTCATGCTTGAACACTTCTAGGAAGAGGATGCCCCCCAAAGCCCAAGGGAGACTAATTTGCTTTTGAACAGCTCTGATTGTTAGGGAAGTTACCTAAGTTAAGCAAACCCAAATTTGAAAGACCAGCTTCTTTGAAACTTTCCCTCTTCAATTCTAATTCTACCCAAGAACTTTTCCCTAACTATCACCTAGATCTATCTTCTCTCCTGAGCTTCTATGAGCTTTTATTTTATATTCTTCAACGAATATGAAATGCACAGGTGGGCTTTAAATTTTTCCTAACTAGCCTGACAGCATCATAAATCCTAACTGACCCTTTGAAACTAGTTATACCTAGTTTTAATTGAAGGTTACTCATGTTGTTCATATGTTTCAGTATAACTCTTCATGAAATCATTTAGGGTTTTCCTGGCAAAGAAGCTGGAATGATTGGCCACTTCTCCATTTGACAGTGGAGGCAAACAGGATTAAGTGACCTGCCCAGGGTCACACAGCTAGTGTCTGAGGCCAGATTTGAGCTCAGGAAGAGGAGTCTTCTTGACTGTAAGCTTGGCGCTCTATGCACTGGGCCACCTACCCAAATGTTACTTATACAGAAAGCCAAAGTATAGATGCAAAAGCTGAAGATCCTGGATTTGCAGGGTTCAGATAGGAGGTTCTGAAGGTTTCTTCCAGCTTCCTCCCATCTCCCAGCACATGGGCCACTGTTCCAGTGGTCCTCAAACTTTTTAAATAGGGGCCAGTTCACTGTCCCTCAGACTGTTGGAGGGCCCGACTATAGTAAAAACAAAACCTCACACTCTGTCTCCGCCCCTCAGCCCATTTACCATAACCCAGAGGGCCCCATAAACGTCCTCAGAGGAGCTGCCGCATCTGCTCGCACCCCTGGACTCAGAAATACCAGTTGTGTCATGGCCCATGAGATAATTGACTTAAATTTGAGCTGTGTAAAATATGATTTTTTATTACTTGCATTCAGTCTATGTTACAGGGCAAGTTACCTAGCATGGAACAGTGGATGGAATACTTCGTTTGTTGGTTAGAGGACCTAAGTTCAGTCCCCAGTTTCACGATTTCCTCTATGACCATGGAACGTTGTTGTCTGAACCTTAGTTTTTCTATCTGTATATAAAGTGACAGGATTGGATCTGATGACTTCCAAAGATGACCTCTTCAAGCTTTAAAATTGATACTATAATGTGTGAGCAGCTAGTTTGAGTACCAGGCCTGGAGTCAGGAAAATATGAATTCAAATGTGACACTTACTAGCTGTGCAATCTTGGGCAAGTCTGTTAACCATGCTTGTCACAGTTTTCTCATCTGTAAAATGAGCTAGAGAAAGAAATGGCAAACCACTTCTCTACTTTTGCCAAGAAAATCCTAAAAGGAGTCATGAAAAGTCCAACATAACTGAAATTTTTGAGTAACACTATAATACAGTTGATTGAGAAATATACCAATATAACTCCTTTGAGTCCATTCCTGAGAGAGAATATGGACAATACATTAAAACAGATATTGACCCTAGCAACTAATATGGATGTTTCAAAGAGGACCTACTATTTTAAAACTATCGATATTTTGACCAATATAAGAAGATGAATGGCAGAAGATTAAGGGGAGCCTGGTCAGGACTGAGGAAAGAATATAGAGAAAGCAGCTACCATGGAACTGTTGTGTAGTTGTTTTGTTCTGTTAAAGAACTGAGGCCTTCTCTGGGGGTGGAACAATAGGAAGTAGGACCTTTTCTCCCTCATCACAATACTAAAGGAAGTGACTTGCAAAACAGAAAGGAGAAGAGTGTGACCAGTTACAGCCCAGCCAGTTGCGTGGGCTGCTTGCAAGAACGAAGTTCTCCAAGGAGCTCTTTGTCCGTAGGGAGGCAGCTGTGATGAGAAAATTACAATGATAACTCACATTTTATCTAGTGCTTTAAAATGTTGACAAAGCCTTTTCTTTACAACAGTCCTATGAGGTAGGTAGTTAACGTTTTGTTATTCCTATTTTTTTTTTTTTTGGTGGATATGTAATAAGGTGAGGCTTGGAGAAAATGAAATGATTTCTCCAATATTCTTCAGGTATCAATGGAAAGAGTTAAAATGCTGACTTCAAGGCCAATAAATTAGTGGAAAAAGTTTTAGACTCAGAATCAGAAAATGTTGGTTAGAAGCTTTGTTAGCTACTATGTGAACTAGAGCTGAGTTTCTATGAGCCTCCATCTTCTCATCTATAAAATTGGCACAGTACTATGTAACCCACCAGACTTTTTGTGAGCATCAGATGAGACACTGTATATATTCTACAAAACTCTTGGTGCTAATAAAAGTTAGCAATCATCATTTTTTTTTTTTTTATCTATAGCCACAGCTTTCTTGATTATCAAGGCTCATGGGGTTTTTTTAGGGAAAAGGGCAAGGGGAGTCTATAAGAGCTGGATGGCTACTAGAACACAGGAATTTGCTTTAATCACAGTGGTGATTTTCACAAGGTCAGAGACTTTGTTTTCTTTTTACTTTTTCCTGACCTAATTGAACTGGAAGAGAGGAGGAAAGGGTGTGTATCAAAGCAGATACAGTTCTGTAACACAAAGATATTGATATAGAGACACTGGGAGCAGAACAGGATGTTGGAGCTTATTTTAGTCTTCTTAAGACTTTCCATCCTTAATTCTTGACAATCAATAAGCATTTATTAAGTGGCTATTATGTATTGGCATTATACTAAGATCTCCAGACAAAAGGGCAGGGAAAAACTGTCCCTGTTCTCAAGGAGCTGCAATCGAACACAGAAGACAACATGCAAATAACTGTGTACTAACAAGATATATATGGGAAAAATTAGACTGTGAGCAAGTCATAAATTAAGTCTAGCAGAAGTCTATTTAAATAAGGTTTAATTCTTCCAGTGAAAGTGATGGTCCCAGTAGAGTCCTACTGTCAAGAAATAGTTTATGACCTGTGATTTAAGTGAATCCCTACATTTCCTACTTGTTATTAGTTACCATGGAATAGACTTTCAAGTAAGTTCAAACCTCTCATTTTTCAGATGGGGAAACTGAAGTCCAAATCAATTAAGACACTTACCCAAATTCACACTGGTAAGAAATATCAGAACTGAGATTTGAATCTCAATCTTAAAACTCCACATCTTGTGCTCTTCATATTTTATCATGAAGTCCTCTGATTCTTTCTCTGAAATGTTTCCTGTCTCCCTTTTTTCCTATTCCTATTTTCTAGGTGCAGTGAGATTTTAGGTTTGATCAGTAAGAATTACCACGAACTGGGACTAGTTTTTTAAAGGAAGGAGCTTTGTTGTCATAACAGCATCCAATAGCATCAGAGGACTGGTTATACTAGGTTACCTGTGATGGACATTTATAGATAATGTTATCTCCTCCCAGGGGAGGTTATTCTTCAACCATTGGTTGGGACTCATTAAGACTTGAAAATTAACAACTAAAATGAGACCCCCTCTTTGAAATAGGTAGCATGACCACCACCTGGCTGGGTGGGCAACCGCATCATCCTGTGGTTTTTTTTTTTTTCTTTCTTTCTTGTGTTCACCTGCCCCTTCAGGAACTAACAAAGGCCCCAGTGGGGCCTTGGACATTAATTGCATTTTAGTGAGGCAGACATGCCCAAAGTCACCAACCCCATTCTCTAGAAATAGTAAATGCTTCCTTTTCAGACTGCAATTTAATAGAAATTATATTCAATAAAGGGCCAAGGAAAGATAAACTGAAAACCAATTGGAAATTAAATAATCTAATTCTAAAGAATGAGTGGGTCAAACAACAAATTACTGAAACAATCCATAATTTCATCTAAGAAAATGACAATAATGAGACGATATACCAAAATGCAGACAAAGCAGTTCTTAAGGGAAATTTTATATCTTTAAACAATTACATAAATAAATTAGAGAAAGAGGAGAATAATGAATTAGGCATGCAACTAAAAAAAGTTAGAAAAAGAACAAAATTTAAAAACCCAAATTAAATAACAAATTAAAATTTTTGAAACTCAAAAGAGATTAGTAAAATAGAAACGAAGAAAACTATTGAACTAATAAACAAAACTAAGAGTTAGTTTTATGAAA